>NC_139410.1:35499435-35776935 GCF_905368555.1 Meleagris gallopavo | reverse complement strand
TGCAGGAAGGAACCCCCCTCTGCTTGAATGCAAGTGGATAATCTAACACAGGTGACCGTCCTTGCAGGAGACTGCTGTGAAAACATAAATGAGCAAGGCTTCCTCACAGAGCAAGAGTTCACCTCTGCCTTCATCTGGAGAAAAGGAGGGGAAAAAAAAAGAAGACAAACTCAGCACACAGCTGCAGCGGTGGCATCACCAGAGCGCAGGCACTGCTGGCTCTGCGGGTCTGTGAGCTGCTGGGCACCGCTGTGCTGTGCTCTGTGCCAGGCAGCAGACGGGGAAGGGGCAGAAGAGCTCGAGCTGAGCGCGGTGTGAGAACTCCTCGCCGCAGTGGGGCAACAACGCTCACTGGGCAGCGAAGGCTCATTCTTCCTGAAGAGCGCTTTCCCTCCTCACCAGATGCAGTCGGCTCCTATTTGACACAGGAAACACCCAGTTCAAGCATCCATGCTTTAATATTAATGCTGCTATGATATTCCGTATCGTATTTCCAAGGCAGGCTGCAGTGTGCTGGGAACACAAGGTGCCATAAATCAGGTTTCTGAGCGCACAAAGGCAGGCAGCCCGCTGCCCAGCACGGCTGGAAAAGCTCCCGTGGATTTCCGTGTCACTTCAGCACTCGGCAGCACAGCCCGGATCGCTGCCCACGGCCATTGCAGTGCTGCAAAACACTCGAGACAAGGATGATTACAGCAAACATTTTCTGACATATTGCTCGCACAGCGCAGATTAGATAAAATTCATCATCGTGGTTATTCCCCTCCGGGGGTACCGGCACTGCTCACTTCTGGGCCAGGAGGGGCTGCTGGGCTGTGCCCCACACCCTCAGCACCGTTAGCACAACAGGGGAACGGCCCTATTGGGAAGGGAAATTCAAGCCTATAAAATAATAGACAGAGATTATATCGTTTGTGTTAAAAGCGGTAACAGCTTTACTGATTTACTGAACATTTATCAGCACGTGGCAACCTGGGGGGAACCTGACAGGTGAAACGATCCGAATAGATTGTGAAATCTCTTCCATTCATTTCTATTGATTCCAGTTAGGATAAAAATCCATCGGCGTGCCAAGCAGAGCTCAGCCCAGGTCTCAGTGCAGACAAACAGGCGGCAGGACAGCAGTGCTGTGCCACGCAACGCCTGCTGCCACAGCGCCGCGCTGCCCCTCGCCTTCACGTCCCCACCCAGCGCGGAGTTCTGGGCTCAAGTGGGAAAACACAGTCGCGGTGATGTCAGGTTTGCTGACAAGTGCCTGTGTGAGCTTTGTGCTTCTAAGGAAGTCGTGCAGGGCTCGCCGAGTTGCTTCTGTAGCCGCCGTAACAAAGTGCCCGGGAACGGAGCGCCTCTCATCGCTTTTATTGATTCATGCGTTTGGTTCTTCCCCAGTCAAAAACAAGGCACGTTAAATACATCCTCTTATTGCTCTATAAATGCATGCGGCTCATTCTGGATATCAAAAGTAATAAATAACAGCAATAAAACACCAGGACAGTTATAGAAACGACAACCCAGGCTCAGACACAGCGCCGCACAGCTCGGCACAGAGCATCCCCCCAGCACAGCACAGCACAGCACAGCGGGTGCCAGGGTAAGACGTGTGTACACACATGCACACACACACACACACACACACACGCACACACACACACGCACACTCACTCACTCACTCCCCAGCCAGGCATGCAGCTTTCCAGGCACCCACCACCCAGCGCTGCTTCCCCACCTGGGATCAGAACAAAGCAGGGCAGCAACATCAGTACAATCACATGGAGAAAAGCAGAAGAGCAAAGAAAAAAACCCAAGCGGATCAAAACCAAGAACCGACGCCCCCCCTCCCACCCCCCATGACATTCCTGAAAGCAGAGGCGAGGTGCTGCAGTTCCCTGTGTGCAGGCACAGCGCTGTAACCAGCACTCAGCCTCGTCTGCACTCAGGGCAGCTGTACAAAATCCTGCTGTGCCGCACAGGAGCAGAGATCCACGACAGTAAAACACCCACGGCGCAAAGCAGACTCGTATGGAGGACACGTGTGTAGCCAAGGAAACCCCAAAGTCACACTGTGTGTGTGGCGTTACCAAACCAGGAGCGAAGGACGAAGTCTGGGTGCACAGCAGAACATCCTGGCTTTACAGGGAAGCTCGCAGCGTTCATTCTTAACAGTTCCATTTACAGAGGAGTGGAGGAGAATTTTTCTTCAAACCGCACAAAAGTTATTTAATATTTGAAACATTTTTCTTTACGTGGTCTGGAAAAGGTCTCACGACTTTAACAGATACATCTGTTTAAATAATACAGTGAACCGTGGGCTCCCACCCTGCCCCCCTCCAACCTCCCTCCTGCTGCTGAGCCCGAAGACACCCACTTCCACTCCATGCTGTGCGTGATGTAAACTCTCTTACCACGTTCTTATTTGAGAAGGGTTTTAGGAAAGCGAAGCTGCATGGAGTATGTGCATACTTTACTTGAATCTTCTGGAACACGCTCAAAAAAGTGGACAGCAGCACAGAAGCCATTCATAAAACACGTTGTCACTCGCTCACCACTCCCGTGGGCTGTGCCCAATGCTACAAATCTCACAGCACAACGGCCAGAACCCACAGCAGCACAGTTCTGGTACAAAGCAGCTCTACGACATCAATTCAACATGCAGAAACCATTTGGAAAGCATCTGAGAAAGTATTTCTGGAGAGAAACCTGGAGACGTTTTACCAATCGTTCAGACTGACAGGAACTCAGGTGAAGCTGACCCCCATTTCTGGTTTGCGTTCATTTGACAGATCTGCTTTTCAAAGCTTTGCGTTTTATTTATTCCTAAAAGCGCTCTCCCTGTCCAGCCCCAAACACCCGACTCACTCAGCTACATACCAGCACTCCTCAGTCCCTCCATTTCACACATGCAATCATTTTCCCTTAAGATACAGAAGCAATCTTTGCTGGCTGTTACTGCGCTGTTTCCATGAGCGAAAGTGATGACATCAGTTAAAAGATCCGATTTTACATAAGGAGAAATGCTGAGCCCTTGGAACGGAGGGTCCTGTTTTGTCAGCTGGTATTTGTACTCAAGAAATCTATGAAATCTAATCTGAGTTTTTAAATAAATTAAGACTTATGTTATCAAAACCCATATTTTACATATTTGTCCCAAACTGGAAACAGTACAGAGCACTTTGCAGCATAAAACACCACCTGCTAAAGAATGCTGCCGACTGAAGGAAGCTTGTTGTTATTAATGTGGAGAAAGGGAAGCTGTCCCCTAGCTGCTCGCTGGGTCATTAGTTGGAGTGATGGGTTGCGTGTTATTTTCCAGCTCTGTACTGCTAATACTTGTGTCTGGCCAAGTACTGTACTGCTGAAATAACTACACACCCCACGAGAGCAAAGCCCAGCTCCTGTGGAAGGGCAGTCACTAACCAGCCAGCTCCTTACTGTACCTGGTACCCTCAGAAGGTGAAGTTTTGCTCCTTTTGTGAAGCTGTCTCAAATCCCAGGCACCAGCCTTCCCTCTGCTGCCCTTTGTTGAAGCAGGCAGATCGGCAGCTTTTAAATACTAAATGCCTATTTGCAAATCTCAATGCAACGCTCTCTTTAAAGGCAGGAATCACTTTTTTTTTTTAAAGGTAAAGGTGATCCAGAAGTTAACGAGCAAGGCAGTACGTGCCACGTGCTTGTGTGTGCACCAGTGTTTCCAGACCATATTCCAGAACCCCCGTTAACAAACTCACATGTCTGAAACGTGCCCACTCCAAAAGGCCACATACCAGAGCATTAAGAGCTGTACAGAAAACCATTAGCACAGAAAACAAACACACCCACGTGTTTTTTTTTACAGATATCAGTCACCTTGAACGAGCAAGGACATTCGGAGCACTGGAATGTTAGTCAGCAGATGCAGCTGTGCTGAGCTACAGCCCTCCGCCGCTGCGGTCCACCGGGATCACCAGGCGCTGCCGCAGGTTCTCCTCAGCTGTCTTCATGAGCACGGCCAGCCTGCTGCCGGAGACGTAGCCCTTCTGAATGGCACTCATCAGCTGCAGGAACAGAGAGAGCAGCCCTCAGCTTCCCTTCCACACGCAGCAAAGGTGGGTGGCACAGCCCCAGCTCCTTGGCAGAGCAGCAGGGATGTCAGCCCAGCCCCGCAGCATGGGCTCAGCTCCACACAGCTGGTCAGTTTGCCCGGGGGCACGTGGTGTGTGGCAGTGACAAAACCATTTGTCTTCTGGAGAAGAGAAGGCTCCAGGGAGACCTCATTGTGGCCTTCCAGTGCTTGGAGGGAGCGGATAAACAGGAGGGGAACGGCTGTTTGTGAGGGTGGGTGGTGACAGGACAAGGGGAATGGTTTTAAAGTGAGACAGGGGAGGTTTAGGTTGGATATGAGGAGGAAGTTTTTCCTCTCAGAGGGTGGTGAGGCACTGGAACAGGTTGCCCAAGGAGGCTGTGGATGCCCCATCCCTGCAGGCATTCAAGGCCAGGCTGGATGTGGCTCTGGGCAGCCTGGGCTGCTGGTTGGCGACCTGCACACAGCAGGGGGTTGGGACTCAGTGATCACTGTGGGCCTTTGCAACCCAGGCCATTCTGTGATTCTACGATACCAATAAAGCAACACTGCTGCATGCTTTGAAAAAAAATCTCACATCAAAGCCCATTTTCATTTTCCAGAAATACCAGCAAACGTGACCTGTTTGGAAGTAGCAATGCAGCATCCATTAACAGCAGTGCTTTTTCAGTGCCATTTAACCATGTGGGATAACCCAGCTGTTCCACAGGCTCTCCCCCACCCACACTTTTTTTCTATTCCCCTCTCAGTCTGGAAGTGACAAACAGAACATCGCTGCTGCTCCAGCACTGACCCTGGCTTGCACCCCTCCCATTCACAAACCCTTCTTGCAGAGACAGCATACTTGACTTCCACAACTCTTTCAAATCCAAATTATTTTATAGACTTTTAAAACTCATTTGCCTTTAAGTCCTTGAAACTGGACTCGGCGCTGCCTTAACGAACACACGCTAGTGCTAAGGTTTCAGTTAATTCTTCTTTATCCCATGGATAAGGTGAGTATTAGACTTGAAATTACATACAGTCAGCTTGCCAAAGACCACTATGCAAAGCAACCAGCACTTACAAAAAGCAGTTTCTGAGTCACAGTGAGTGCTAGAAATCCTTCAGATTTCTTCCTTTCTATAGGAAAGTCTAGTACTTCTGCAGCCAGACTTCTATAGGTTGGTACTGCATTTGAGAAACAGGGATGACTTCCCAGGGAGGGAAAGGGACAGATCCAGCCAAGGCTGAAGGACCTCCAAGGCTGCTGGGGACATTCTGGTCACCCTGTGAGCCCTGAGCAAAGGCAGATGCTGCAGTCAGGCAGAGGCCCAGAGCATCCCTCCAGCTGCTCCCCTCCCCCCGCTGACCCACACCAACAAGAAGGTCCAAGTGGAGCAGCCCTTCCATCACACCCATTCATTCTGCCCTACCACGCACTCCACAGCCAACTTGTTGTGGCTTTTCCCACTTTTCTGCATGCCCTGTGGGAAAGGCACTGCCTGGAGGAGCAGGCTCCACCACAAAAACAGAGCTTTCATATGCAAGCCTTCAGAGAAGCAATCGCTGCCATCAGACAGCTGCCTGTGCCAGCAGGACCACCTGAGGAGACATGGGCAGTAACAGTAAAAAGCAGCTGTGAATAAAAGCAAAAATGGCTCAAGTTTTCAATCAGAACCACCTGTTTGCATAAGAAGCCCATCAGTTGGGTCTGAGTTCCATCTGTGAAACACCTGCAGGCACTGCTGAGCAGCTCTCCCAAGGCAACCCAGGCAGGCTGGCAGGCTGCAGCGGGTCAAATGCAGCCACTTGGCATCGCTCTGCTCCCACCTGGATAGGGAGGCAGGCACTCTGATACAATGTGTTCCTATATTCTAATATAAACGTCCACAAATATTTGCACACAGCTTTCCACAAGCGTTCTGGCAGTACAATGTAATTACTTGAAAGTTTTCGGAGAGCAAACACAAAAGTATTGAGAACTGGCTTAACAGATCCATTAAAAAACTAAACAAACACCACGTGTATTTTGCTCCTTCCATGGCAACCTGCCGTTCCTCTTATCACCAGCTTCCCACTGTGCTCTGTGCAGCACAGCAGCCCCCTGCTTGCAGCTCTGGCTCTGTGAAGGAAGTGCAAAGGCAATGCAACCTCGCTGCAGTGCTGGAGAGCACTGGGGAACACTCAGGACAAGCCTGTAGCCACAGAGTCATTCAACTGAAAGTAAAGTAACTTGGAAATGACACCAAAACAGTGACCTGTCACTTGCATTTTAGAGTTTGGGCAGGAAACTCCTCATGAGACTGTTCGCCAGAGCAAAGCAAATTAAAGAAATCCACAGCAGCTGTGTTAGTTGCTTTGACTTCTTAACCACAACGTATCCAAGTGAACCCAGTTTTCAATCTACCCAAGCCACTGCAGTGTTTTGGTTTTTTCCCCTCAATCTGAAGTTTTGGCATGCAAAAGGACACAAGAGGGAGACCCTTCCCAACAGTCAGAAAGCCACCTGTGAGTTTCTCTTTCAGTTATCTCAGTCAGATGGCTCTGGGGAGCTTTTATTTCATTTTACAACGAATGCACATTTCAGTTACCCAGCTAAATCGCTGCATGTTAGGTAAATAAATAGTCCTTTTTTTGTAATGCTGGACACAACCTGTGAAAATTTTCTGCATTTAGATTCAACAATGCTCCTCTTATCTACAGCTCATCTCAAGAGAGACAATTACCATTTCCTCTGCCTTGATCTTGTTTGTTTAACTTGACACAGTGAAGAAAGGGCTGACATTGACCAAAATCCCCAGCATTAATTTAGCTCATGTTCAGCATTCATCATTGCCACCATGCAGGAAAGACATGGCACTCACTTGAAATACCACACCAAGAAGACTCCACAAAAACAAAGCTGGTTAGCAAACTGCTTATGCAAGAGGAGGACAAACACTCAGTAGCACCTTTAATTTTCTCATTTTAAAGCCCTGCAAAAAGCAGACATACAGGTTGCCAACGTAATGTTCATACAAATGGAGGTATTGCTTCTCAACCCAGGACTTACAATGGGACAACATGGACTACATGTCTTCTAACCATAAGCTCCTCCTTTACAGTTTGCCAGGCTGTTTTGAACACCGCAGTCATTTTTAACAGGGTCAGGTATGTGTCAGCATGCATAACTACAATGTCTTCCAAACAAACAACCATCTTACTTGGAATATAATTAAACATAATTTCTGTATAAAAAAGCCAAGTTCAGATCTGCACTGTGGCATACTTTGAAAATGTGACCTGTTCTTTGGGTTAATTGCTCCTGCACAGAAAATATCCTTGAGTTTGGAAGGTGCTTAAAACTAGCTGTGTGTGTCATTTCTGTCCCGTGCTCTGGCAAACAGCATCAGCAGGACTGTGGTACCCAACAGCACTCACCTCCTCCCCAGCACAGCTCTTCTGCTCAGGAGGAGGAGGGGGACTGAACACCTGTGCCTACAGTTATAACAGTTGCAGTTTCTTTGGAACAGAGAAATTCTTACCTGCAAAAACTCAATGAGCTCCACCTGCCCGTTTTTGTTCAGATCTACTTCATGCAGAATATCGTGGAGTGTTTTTTCATCAATCTGCACATTGATGCTCTAGACAAAAAACAAACAAACAAACAAGACAAACCCAAAAGCCAACTTTTAGCAGGGTCAGGTAAGCATCAATGTACGTAACCATAAACCTTCCAAAAAACAACCATCTTATTTTGAACATCATTAAACATAATTTCTGTATTAGAAAGCCAAATTCAGATCTGCACCACGGTACACTTTGCAGTCTGGACCTGTTTGATAGACAACAAAGTACATCAACAGCATTGCTCAGCACTACTTATGCCACATTGCAATTAAAAAAAAAAAAAAAAGCAGAAGGAAACTTTACCTCCAAGACACGCTGCACATCCAGTATAGTAATAAACCCCTTCTTGTCCTTGTCAAACATGTGGAATCGCTTCTTGTACCTGCAAGATAAGGATTATCAGTGGAGAAGAATGACACTCGACGTTGTTAACTCCCAGCAACCCAGGAATCTCTTATTTCACTTACCTTTCAATATCTGAAGGCACTAGAGTGATTTCAGAGCTGTCTGTTAATTGGTCAGATTTTACTTTGTAGCCCATTTCATAATACAGAAATTTTCTTGCAGCTTCAAGTTCTTCCTACAACCAAAAAGAAAAGCCTTCTTGTATCTGAGGAAGAACAAGTTCTTCCTTACACAATTTATTTGCTCCTCCCACTTCACAAGAATTTACCTAAGGTCCAAAAACCGAGCAGGCAGTAGCTGAAAAGTATTAAAAAGTTCAACTTTGGCACCTTTTAATCTTGAAAAGGGGTATCAAGCCTAGTAAAGACTTCTAATTGCCTGCTTGTAAATGCTTTTAGAATTACGCTGTATGCACGAGCACTGGGCCATAAGGGCAGAGGAAGCAAATGCGGACCTTCAAAATAATTCAGAAAATAAAAGAAGTTAACAAACTCTGTATCTTCACTTTTCAAAACTGCCACAGCTCGCCCAGTGAGGCTGTGGATGTTCCCTCCCTGAAGGGCTCAAGGCCAGGCAGGATGGGGCTGTGAGCAGCCTGGTCTGGAGGGAGGTGTCCCTGCCTGTAGCAGGGGGCTGGAACGAGATGATCTCAAAGGTCCTTCCAACCCAAACCATTCTATGATTCTCTGAAAAAAGTGATACAGACTGCAAAATCCTTCTCTTCTGAGACAGACCTGTAAGAAGCGACGCTGAACTAAATGCTCACTAGAAGTAGGACTGTAATGCCAAGTCTGCCTCATTTTTAAAGTTAAGGAATGCTTTCACTCTTCCCTCCACTTGGCCAATACCAATTCATTTCACAGCTATTTTGATGAAGACTTCAAAACAAAATACACCAAATGTCCATTCTCTCAGGAAGCAAGCATCACTGAAGTTTTCCATTCAATTAATTTCATCTGTTAACATGGAAACTACTTAAGAAAAACAAAAGAATTCCAGATGAAAAGGCCCTTTGTACCTTTTTTTTCTGCTCGTTCCAGTTAAGTTCCTTCCCCATTATGTCTACGATCCTTGGCAGAGCTTCCTCAGCAGCCTGCACGTTCAGGAAGGCCAAGCGAGTCCGCCGGGAAACGATATCCACAGCAGTGCGGGCATACTCCTTCACACCATAGATGACCTAGAGGAACGAGACAGGGAAAAAACGTAGGTGAGTCCATACTGGGTGTATTTCATGTTACATTATGTGTTTGTAGTTGGATATTAGAAAAAAATTCTTCTCTGAAAGAGTGTTCAGCTGCTGGAATGGGCTGCCCGGGGAGGCAGTTCAAGAAATGTCTGGATGTTGTACAAAGGGACCTGGTTTACTGGGAAATACTGGTGGTAGGTGGGCAGTTGGACTGGATGACCTTGGAAGTCTTCACCTCGGTGATCCAATGGTTCTACATAAAAACATTAAGCACGATCAGGTGAAGTGGAAAAATGAAAAGAAAAACATCTGAATCTCAAAGGAAAGGGCTTGTGAAGGTATTTTTCAGAGCGAGATGGATCTGCTCCAGAATCTGCTTAATTCCCAAGCAGCACACAAGTGTGATGTAGTTTTTCCACATACCTCAGCTTCGATATAAGGAAATTCAGACACAAGACGTTTTCCAACAATAGGCCATCTCTTTCCTGTAACTTGGGCTATTTTGGCCACCTCGAAAGCCTTGTCACCATATGTAGAAGCCAGATGTTGCGCCACCTATGGAGTTGAAAACAAGTTCAGCACGCTTTTGAAAGCACATCAAATATATGCATTTTTTATTGTCAGTTCTCTCATCACTAATAACAAAGATGCTGAAGAGGGTATTGGGTTCTGATGGTGTGAGAGGAAACTGCTAGCCCTGTGAATGAGTTAGACCTATGTTTATGAGGTTGGTGGCCCAGCCTGTGACAGGGGGATTGGAGATTCACGATCCCTGAGGTCCCTCCTAACTCTGGCCATTCTGTGATTCTGCAATGCTGCTATGTACGTATCCAAATAAATGACTGTGGTGCTTCAACTCTTCTACTTCAGATGTGATCAGAGAGTAGCACAGGTTTGTCATGCCCAAGGAAAGGAACATTCTAGCATCTCATAACATTTTAAAGCAGAAAACAGTGAAGACATTAGGAAAATATTGTCTTTAGGAGAAGAACAAAACCCTCCAACACGGAAATATCAGCACATGAACAGTAACAACGGCTCACCTCGCTTTCAAGTCCATAGTCCTGGACCAACCTAATGTAGAGCGTGGGGCTCCAGTCCTCAGCCCCCTGGAGCAACAGCCCAATCGTCTTACTGGAACCCGCAGGCAGATTGTGTGCCTGAATAGCAGCATCAATGGTATCCTGAGCCATGGCACGGTACGTTGTCCACTTCCCACCTGTAAGCACACGTTTACTTCTTTATTTGGGGAAAGCAAGGGAAACATGAAGTTGGTCACGCCATGTATTTTGTCATATCACTCTTACTAAAGTTGTTCTAACAAGCCAGTCACACTGCTACAGGCAGACCACTACCTAACGGGAGGAATGCAACGTGTCACCCTGCAAGAAGAAAGACGTTTGCACAAAATGCACTGGGGAAGCCCAGCAAAAACAACAGCTCCCCTACCTGCTATGGTGACAAGGCCACTGTCACTAACAGCAACAACGTGGTTCCGGCATATTGACTGCGTGTCTTTGGAGTTGGGGTCGGTGACCAGAGGACGAATGCCACTCCAGGCTGCCAACACGTCTCCTCTTCTCACTGTCCAGAAGAAAAAGTCAACCAAAATCAGTCAGGAACTTTGTATTTGTATTCATTTCCTATCCATCTTATGGTCTCTGTGGCATTACCTCCAAGCAGCGTGAAAAACGGCACTGCCCTTCTCTGTATCAATACTGTTGTCTGACCCAAAACAAAGCCAAAGACAGACAGACAGTATCTGTCACACTGGTTAAGAATTCGACAGAAGAGAGAGATTCTGGAACTGATCCACCATGAGACTCAGCTATCAGAGTCACCGATCAGCTCAGAAAACCCTCAGTCCAAAACAGAAATCCCACCAGAAACGGCACCCAGTGCAGCACCAAGTCTTATCCTCCTTGCTTCTGTGGGCAGGGCAGTCCTTACATGGCACTTCAGAAACCAAAATAAAGTCTGCTCCTACAACATTTGCTTTTAGGACCTGAAAGCTTTTAGTATAGTGTGGAATTCTCAAGAGGAGAATCTGGAAAAAATAACTATCTTTATTCACAGCCTGCCAGAAGCCTGATGGCACTCCTGCACCTGCTAGGCTACAGCACATCTCCTAGGCCTGTTGCTCCCCCGAGCCCCCAGCATTTGCACAGCAACCCCAGAGGGCCCAGGTGATCTTTCACAGATCATCCAGAAGCCCACACTGTTCTTAGCCACCTCCTCCTGCCCTACCTTCCCAACCATACCTGTTTCAGAAGCACTTTCCCCACTTCACAAGAAGCCCAACTCAATGGCCATTTACATGCCCCCATGCTACTCCTCTGCTCCCTGGCAGTTACTGCATCCCAGCAGCCAATCCTGGCCTTCCCCTGAATGTGAAAGAAGAAAATCTGAAGGCAACAAGTAGTAAAAAGGAGTCCTTAACAGTTGCAGGAAAAAACCCTAGCCTCTGAAAGGGACTTTCTTCAGGAATATATAAAACATGGAACCAATAATCTCATGAAATTAATTTTGTTGCTCGTTAAATTTACAATAGTAAAAATTGACCAATTTACACTGAAGCCCCGAAACAATTTTTGATGCAGCTTTCAAATAACTGATAACTTAAAAATCGGTAACAGAGTGTAAAAACATCCCCAAAGAACACAAAATAGATTTCAGAAATCAATGGTGCTCTGCCAGCATGTTTAACCTGCCAAAATGAAGTGTTAATCACAGAAATAAGATACCATATTACATTTATAAACTAATGAAACTAGAAAAAGCAGCATGCGTGACACTATAATTAAACAGTTGGAACACATCCAAGCCTGTGTAAGTTGATAACCCTGGCACTGTCTCCGGCAGCAAAAAGGCAGGTCTGCAGTGAGTTGATATGGCCAGCACAGTTGTTAATTCAATAACAGGCAATCTATAAACACCGCTAATTGCTATGTGAAAAACAGTATGTACACCTAGGTAGGTTTCATTCAAAGGAATTGAACGCTTCATAACGCACTTCTGTGAAAAACCTTGCAAGATTCCTGCCTTATTCAGTCTGAACCCCACCAGCTACCTGCCTGTCCCACCGTGCTGACTTGTATCGGCTTCTGCAGCAGAAAAGTAAGGGTGCACTTCCTCAAGGCTGTTTGTCCCAAAGCTGTACAAGAGAGCCACCAAACTATTCATTTCAGGAATCTGGTAATCTAATATTTCCAACTGCTGGACAGCAGGTTTCCTAAATCCCAGAGATTGCAGTGCTCCTGACAAACAGTGGTTTTCAGATTTCTTTTAGCACTACTACAACAGGAGCACAGATGCTTTCACATAACCATTAAAAAAACAACAAGAAAAAACCCCAACAAAACAGTAAACCTCACTACAAAGTAAGGAAACTCTCACCTTTAACCTAGCACTAAGGCAAACAAGCCAGCACCTTCCAACACAGGTGTTCTCAGCTCAGTTACTGAGGTCAATCATCACCAAGTGATTTTGATGAATTCCCCTTTCTGCCCATTAAACTTTCCTCTTCAACCAAGAGCTGAACTATTAGGCATTTACCACACCAATAAATGTAATTAAGAAAGCATCTAGAAAAATGGAAGACAGAGGAAAAGTCAGAAGAAGTCTTCCTACAATCAAAGCAGAGGAATTCTACAATGCACCCGTATGGACATACAACCAGCCGACCCACTTGAGCCAAACTCTGCATCTGCCACCCAAAAAGGCCAGAATGACTCATCTGACAGCAGCTGCCTGTTAGATGAGAGGTACGTGAAATCTGCGCGTTCAGATATCAGCTGCTTTCCATTTAAATAGCCCAAGCAGAGAGATGACGCTTACATCCCACAAGCATTAGAGGGGCAAGAACACAGCTATCAGTCACTGGAGAAACTTGAGACAGACAGCATGCGTTCAGACTGAAATACTGTAATTATCCCTCCCAGCAACAGCTGGCACTCCTACCTTCAACATCAACACTAAGGTAGTTGCGCACTTCACTCAGAATGAAGTTGATATCTTCTTCTGTCGGTATGGGATGGGAGGTGACATCGGTGGGGCTGTCTGTGGTCCCTGCAATCGTCATCTTCTCCCAGGGCAGGAAGAAAATCACTCTGCCGTCGCTGGTGGCTGGGTCGAGCAGACCCATGTTATCAGGGCTGAAAAAGAAGGGATGTGATTCAGAGCAGATCAGGCATCACCAGGAGCTGTTCTTGTACGTGTTCAGCTATTACATCAGCACCTTTGCTCCCGTGCAAAAAGAGCTCACCACCGCCCAACCTTAAAATGCATTTCTCAAAACTTCTGGGGCTAAGGTCTTTAAATGTGATTCCCAGAATGTGACTTCCTACATCAGACAGCAGGACGCATCCTTAGTGAGAGCAACCAGGCACCTCCCTCCTCCAGTCACTGGAATTTCAAATGTAAGGATTTGAAATTTAAAACAGCATTTACTGGAAACCCCTACCGTGGAATGAACAACTAGTTTTAGTATTAAGCAACAGACAATAACTTAGTGTCACAAGGAACAGCTGAGGCTCAAACAGTGCACAGGCTGCAGAGGAAAAAAACAAAAACAGAACTCTAGTTTGTTTGTAATGTGTCTAAGAGGAGAGAGAATTTCAGACTAAACATGAGTAACCCCGTTTATCAGGTAATGGATGTCACTTACTTAGGGAGCAGATAAGACACCCAATGACTTCTGCAACCTGTACTCACAACTAAGGTGGGGCGGGAGGGAGAAGGCAAAGTTAGGAACAAGAAGTAGAAAAAAGGAGAGAACAGAAACACTGAAATCATAAGCATTATGAGTGCATTCAGACAAGAAACTTCCAGGGACCCTACAGCCTGAATGCAGTAAGCACCTGCCATGAGAACAGGAACTGAAGCCCAGACTGCCAAGGCATTCAGACCAGAAATACATTTCAAATGCTTCCAGCAGCATTCCTGAACTAGGAACCACCTTTGGAGGGGAAATGGCAGAAGATACACCTCCATAATGACTAATCAGATGCCAGCACCTTCACTCATTTGTGCCAGTGCTATAGAATGATTCAGGAGAAAGATGATAGCTCTTTGCACATGAAATTTTAACTAATTTATCAAGGTTTTCTGATAAATAATACTAAAAAATAATAGTAAAAATATCCAGGTGAACAAAAGAAAAAGTTTTCTTAATCACTCACTAAACAGCAGTGCTTCTATTTCAGGAAATGAGGCACCCATAAGTACTTTGATGTAAGCAGTTGTTATACGGGAGAATATCCCAGTTGCCCCTTTTTCTATTAACTTCTATTGAAAGGAAGGACACTGACTTTGCTATCGGGTACTGGAAGTCCTCGTACAATCATCTGCAGGCAGTTTAGCAGATTTTCTCCAGGTTTTGCACCTATTGCTGGTACTGGAAGGAGGATACAGGAAGGATCAGCAGAGGGGATAACTCAACAGACCAAGGTAACTACTAACACCACGAGCTGAAGGGAGACAAAGACTGGAGGCTGGAGAGAATTACCTATTTAAGAAAGCTACAAGCTGGAACGCTGAATATTTCATTTTTAGGAAGTCCAAACTGATTGCTGAGGGTAAGTTTGCAATATCTGGAAAGGCTAGGAGCAGCTGAAAATTTCATATATAGCATGTATATTAGAACATTTTTTAGATGATATTTATAGACAGCTTAAGCATACAGTTGGAAAAGTACAATTTAATAGGGGAAGTCAACACGGATTTGTGAAAGGTAAATCACGTCAGGCAAATGATTACTTTTTAAAATGAAAAAGCTATTGATTTAGAGACAGGAAACGAGAGATTTAATATACAGTATCAGAATATTCAGATAACTTCAGACATTCTCAAAAGAATAATATATATTTTTAACGCGATTTAAGTAAAAAACTGTGAAAGAGAAATGAGTAAAGAATTAAAACTAAGCTTCACCTAACACCTACAGACTGAAGTACGTACGAGAGGGCGACAGCAAGAGATGAGAAAGGATGAAGAAGCCTTCTGTACGTCAATTAATTTACTGACTTAATGACCACCGGCTGTCCTGGGAAGTTCTTCTCAGCCTCTGTTTATTCTGTCTTATAGAAGTAACTGCAGAGCAACCAAAAAAAATTAAAACATCCATCAACAAGCAGCGTGCTGCCAGCTGAACTGGAGCTCTGCTCAAAGTACGTGGACTCACCACACAGATTCTGACGGTGGAACTGCTGTGACCACGCAGCACAGTGCTGTCACCCACTGGCACGTTTCTCTGGTGATCCTTCAAGATCACTAAAACGGGTAAGATTAGGATCTGTAAACTCTAACAGGAGACAGAAATATAGTGGCAAATAGACAGAGCCTAGGAGTCTAATACGGATGGATCAGAAGTGCCTGTTGGCAGAACAAACATCAGGACACCCACCCCTCTGTGAGCTAATGACAGAGCAGCAGCTGACTTCACCGAGCTTGGAGCGTTCTGCTCCTCAACCTGCTTCTGCCTCCGAAACAGCAGCACAGCTACGCTGAACAGCACATACAGCATATCACAAATGAGGAAAGAGCCCTGAACGTTCATTACTGAAGTACAAATAAGATGGGAGAATATGAGATACGGACTACCACATTAAACACAACTTCATTTGAAAGACAGATCTGAACTCTTGAGCTCGAAGTCAGCAAGTTATTCATTCTGGATGTTGGAGCAGAAACATGGAAGATTCCTAATGGAATCCCATGCGTGCAATTAAATAGAAAACAGGTGACTTCCAAGAAAGCAGAGCTAAAGTTTAATAGAGGGGATATGAGGAAGATGTTCACAGTGAGGCGCTGCACAGGGTGCCCAGAGGGGTGGCAGTGTCCCATCCCTGCAGACACCCACGTCAGGGCTGGGCTCTGAGCACTGCTGGAGCTGTGGCTGTCCCTGTGCACTGCTGGAGTGGGACCAGACGGCCTTTAAGGGTCCCTTCCAGCTCAAGCCATTCTCTAATTCAAATTTAACTGGAACCTGAAACACGGAAAGGGAAATCTAAGAGGACTGTAAATACCTGAAATTCGTTGAGTGGAAGTTAGTACTGCACATGTAGGCTTCCTGCCTGAGATGTGCTAATCAGAACTACGGTGCCAGAATCCTCTCTTTTTGCAGATATTACGTTTAAACAATAGAGAATGAAAGAGTTATTGCAGCTACTAGAGCAGACATGTATACTAAAAATAGAATTAATGAGAGGAGGAATACTGGGACTATTAATGAAGAACACAAACGAGCAAGAATCCCATGGGAAGTGAACGCATTACATTAACGTTAGTTTTACAAAATCTTAGCTGTGTCTAGATATAAAATTCTCTTTTATAGAATTTTGGCCCAAACTCACACAAATTTTACAAAGGCAAGCAGATGCAATTAAATAAGTCTTATTTGTAAGGAATATCCATCCACTTAGAATCAGGAATAAAGGCTCCATACAACTGAGGTTAAATACCACGAGTATTTCTAGGCAGTTCTTTGGATCAGGCTTCCCCACTGAACGGAAATCGGTTTTATTTCATCAGCTGCACTGTGGAGGCAGCACGTGGGCAGACACTGTTTTACAAGAAAAGCAATGCCCACACGCTGACACACACAGGGGAACAAGGAGGAGAATTTTTCTCCACATTAGCAGTTACAATTATTAGCTATTTACAAAACACGTAATTAGAGCCCTCACGTGTATCAAGCCATCTTCAGCTTGGAATCTTCAAAGCGATTCCAAGCTGAGCAGCTGACTTGGTGGCCCTACACCAAAACCATGCAGTTGTGCCCCTGCTTACCACTGTGTGTGAACAACCTAGGATTGATGACAAAGCTCTTATCCTCTTTGCTGTTGCTTTAAAGCAGCTGTCAAGTCACTTCCTGATTGTCATGGGGGAAGGATGCACAAAAAATAGAGATTGCAAGAGTGATTTTCCACTAGGCCAGAGATGCCTCAATTTTATAGTCTCTGGTCATGTCCTATTGGGACAGCTCAGGCAACAACAACACTCTGCACTGAAGTCTAGATTTATATTCACAGAGGACTGCAACAGTCATATGGAAGGCATTATTGTAAGTGCACTGTATCAACAGAACCGGTATAAGTCTATAAATGTGAATTTCCATTAGGATGCTAATGACTTCAGGAACCAAAGGTAATATTTGAGCTTCAACTGAAACGGCTTACGTGTGGTAGAAGGGGATTTGGTTTGGCAGCAACAAATAAGGAGAGAAGCAGGAACGAGTCTGCAGAGCAAGTGCTTGCAGAGGGCCCCAGGAGCCTGTGGTGAGCTCAGCACAGGTAGAACGGCCCCCTTCACCTGAACCAGCAAGGGTGGGTGGGCACCTGCCCATCAGCACCCACCACCATTTCATGGTATTCTGAACTACGTGCTACACTGTGTACGTGCTGCACTCCTAACACCAGTGGCGTCCACCCATACTAATAGCAGGGGCAGATGTAATGGCAGATGATTGCCTAGACAGCATGCTATTTTGTAAGACAGAAAGCTTTCTAAGAAGGCAGGAAGCTCTCAGGAAGGCTTTCTACATTTCCTGTTCTCTTAACGGGGTGAAGAAACAGTCAACATGCTGAACTCACCCCTTATAGGAAAGGCATCTTATAGCAGTCCCTGCCTAAAGGCCCTTCTGCTTCAGCAGTTCTGCCCTGCTAAGCCTCACCTACAAGCCATGAGGCTTCACTCTTCTCCACCTAGATAAAGCTGGTGTTTTAACATGCGTAGTACCAGAACCTTCTAAATAAGGAATAATAATTACTAAATCATCAAGCATGTATTGAAAGCTACCATAAAAACCACAACCACGTCCCCACAAGCTTATTTATGACAGCCACCAGCAGAGATTGTTACAAATGGTCTGGGTTTGGAATATCGTTACCTGTAATAACCTGGCATCACGATGTGCACGCCCGCACTAGGCTGACAGATGTTGGGTACTTCCTGATCATCCATTTTGCGCACCGAGTCTGTGAAAGGTCCTGTAGCATTGATAACACATTTGGCTTTGACATCAAATTCCTGCCCTGTGAAAGAAAACAGCATCAATCACGGGCCCCATTTGTTTCCCTGCTCGCTGACACTCGGCGTTATTAATCTGTGAACCTAACCTACTGTAACGCCATTCTGCTCGTCTGAAGGGAGGGCTGGGGCTGTTCTCAAAAATTAACCAAGTTTGCATTTGAAGCCAGACTTCAGAGGAAGCACTTTGCAGAAAGTTCTGCGCTGCCTGTGAAGGCAGGGCAGGAGGTAGGGAGGAGGGGCCGAGCTGCACCTCTCAAAGAGGGGGAATCGGCAGGTGGGTGGCATTATTACCGTATGGCACACGGCATTTTACAGCAGTGCCTCCGCTTGACCCCAAGGAGGGCTTGGAGGTACGGCTCAGCCTACCTGCCAAAACACCGCCATCCGAGTGAGAAGTCTGACGCAGGTTAAAGATGACTGGCACTAATGCCGCACCACTGCGCTCCGGGAAAACGGCTCCTGCGTCGGCTGATCCATATTTACCATTAGCGCTTCCCGCTCCCACCTCCACCCCCCAGCACAGCCCCGGGCCAGGCACACACCTGTGAGCACGTCCCTGCAGCGTGCCCCGCACACGCGCTGCTTGCCGCTGCCCGGCTCCGTCCTCTTCAGCAGGCGCAGCACTTCAGTGTAATTGGCGGTGGCAGCGCCGTACCTGGCAGCGGTGAGGGCGATGGCGAGGTTCATCCGCGCGTCGTTGTGCTGTCCTGCAGCGGGAAGGGACCGGGAAGGATGTGAGTCACCTCCAGCCACGGCCGCGCGGTATGGAAGCGTGTCAGAACCGATCTGTCACGGCTGTCCCTGTCACATCCGATAGCCGTGATGGCTGCTCGCGCCCGACGTCGGTATTTAAACGACACGTCCTCTGCACGGCCCCCACCAGGCTCCCACCCCGCACCCCTCGCCGGCGTGGGGCCGAGGGCGACGGGCTCGGCCGCCCCACGGAGCGCAGCTCCTCCACCGTGAGATCTACTGGAGCTGCACTGCTTTCCACAGCGCAATTCTGCAGTGCCGCTGCAGCCCACCGCCGATCCCTGCTCCGGCTTGTGCCGCGCTACGTGCAGAACCCAAGGAATCTTTCAGGCTGCCCTAAATTAAAAGTTTTCTGTAACTTTCTTTTGTGTTATTATTTCGATAGGTTTTTTAGCTTCCCAACGTACAGCATAAAATCATCGGAAAAAGAAATAAGCAGACAAGAATTAATGAAGGATTCTTAACACATATCATTAAAGATTTATTACCGAAATTCCCTCGTTAAAGAAAACCAAGAGAGAGGCGGAGGGACCATGAGGGGAAGATGATTAATTACTTTAAAACACGGGCTTCACCTGAGACTTTTCCTATTTATTATCGCCACTGAAGTTAAAGTCCAGGATGCTGGCTGGAAAGAATTACTATACATTGAAGGGGCCAGGCTCTGTGTGTCCCGAATAATTAATTTACAGCAGGGCTAAACTTCCTCAGATGTGGTTCACTTCCCCACGTGCCCGGACCAGTTCTATCAAAGATAATACAGGTAAAGTGATGAATTTGTAATAGATATTGTTGTTGATTTATGTTGCCAGCATTCTGAACGTTCAGTACAAATGGTTTATGCAAAGTCTGGCCCTTCAGATTCTGCCTGCGCATCTCGTATCGCCGCGCACATAATCTGTTCCCAGCTAAAAGGGCAAAGTTATAAAGATGGGATCAATGGCCTGGAGGTGCCACCTCCCCTCTCCTCATCCTCATTCCAACCCAGCTGAGGCGATACAGTGCCATCAGTCTTCAAGCACAAGGCAAGCTATGCGAAGTGAACAGAAACAGTGATATGATGAAGCACCGATGAAGAAACAAACAGTAACTCTGATTCAACTACGCAAACAATGCCCAGAATAAACTGCAGAAAAGAACAGCAAAACAACTTAGCAAGATGTCAAGAAAAGTTGCAGATGCTCCAACACAGCAGATGCATGAGACTAAACAGCCATCTGTCAGAAGTGGCAGGCAAATCATTAAACAAATGCATCAGCATTTCTGCTACAGCAGTGTCAGGGAAGGGATGAAGTGACCTTACAACGTCTGTCTCAAAACTGAGCATTTTAACAAAGGGCTGAGAATGTTCAACATCTTGTGCACACAGTGAACACTGGGGAAGAAAAACAGAACAGCAACAAGCTGCATTACAGCAGCCACTTTAATGTACAGCACATCCAGAATGCTCTTCTAGGCCAGAGCCAAAGGCATGCAGAAGCAGGGCAGCCTGTAGCCGCCCTTCTCTGCTCTGATGCTTTGTTTGAGGCTCCCCAGCCATGGGATGCTACAGGGCACTGCTGTACAGGGCAGGAAACCCAGCACAACAGAACCCCAGAGGTGTTCAAGGCCAGGTTGGATGGGGCCCTGAGCAGCCTGGTCTAGTATTAGATATGGAGACTGGTGGCCCTGCCTGTGGCAGGGGGTTGGAGCTTCATGATCCTTGAGGTCCCTTCCAACCCAACTGTTCTATGACTCTATGATTAATTGCTACCCAAGAGAAGTGCCATCTCTGCATGAAGGAAAGCCTGAAGCAGCAGCCCTGCACAGCACCCCTTCAAGGTAGCCCTGCAGTGCTTCTCATCCACATCCCTCTCATCGTTACTCTGCTGTGAGAAAACCCTTGCTATTGCTTAGTTCTCAGCTGTCCAAGGGAACCCTGAGTGTACCAGGCAATGTACCTGCAGGAAGAGGACTAGGAAATAACCAGTTGCTGATTAACTACGCATTGAGAAAAAACAACACTGGCTTCAGATTAATACAATCCACAGTGCGGAGTGCTGGAGTTTTTCACAGTATAAACAGCAGAGATCTGTGGAGGTCTAGATTGGAAAGCAATGAGGAGTGACTTACTGGCTCATAAATTTATCATCTGTGAAGAATAACACCTCAACAGTTCGGTAGGATGGGGCCACGGTCCGATGGCCCTTCCACTCAGGAACAGGTTTATTTGTTGGGAGGTGTGTCTGTGCGGTTTTAACTTTAACTCATATTTGCACATTTTCCCACAAACAGTGACATTAAAACTCTGCACTCTGTGCAATCATCTTCTCCTTGACACCTAAAGAAATCGTTGCTGCTCCTCCATGCAAAGCAGCTATTGCCACGGTATTGCAGAACAGCTCTCACTACCGTACCATTCATGATTCAGAAAACATTTTTTGTTGATGAAATAAACCTAGTTACTTTCAGTCATGTTAGTTTGAAATAACAATCATTCCCAATTTCAAACAGGTTGGAATGTGTTGTGGCACTTCAACAATCCTCACCACTCGAGAGGAACAGAAGGAGAGAGAACAAGAACGCTGCCTCTCAGTCTTCATTTTTTCAGTGAACTATCATCCTCCTTTTGCCATATTCAGGTCCTCCAAACCAAGATAAATGCCTCCAAGCTTAACTTTCTCCAAACAGAGATGTAAAGCTTTCTTGACACAAGCACTATTAGCACGCGCAGAAAGCGCCCAGGAAACCCAAGGCATAGGTGTGTGCTAAGGACAAGGTGACCAAAGACCTCTGTGGGAGGCTCTGCATCAACTACTCCGGGCAGTTCTGCATCCACTGTCCTCCACATCAGTGTCTGGCACTCCAAAGCAAACACAGAGCTATTTCCTTGTGCTCCCCCTTCTGCTCTACCATGGGTTTCTTCTGAATGTTGTTAGTGATAAATCCAAAAGCTGTTTTACAGTACCACAGCAGCTATGTCCAACTCATTTGGCATTCCTTTCCATAAAAGCAAGCTGCTGAAGATCTCCTAACGAAGCTCAGAGCAATACAGTGAGTATCTAACCAGGACATCCACGAAACACAGACGTGCCCCATCACCCTGCCCCATCACCCTGCCCAGCCAGGTGAGTGCTGCTGCAGTCCTGCTGCTCCAGGGCAGACATGAGGAGCTGGTGGTGTGCCTGTGGTCGGCTCTGTCAGCAGGACGCATCTCCAGGGGCTGCACCTGGCAGCCAAATCCAGCAGCTTTGGAACAAACATCCAGGAGCCATGGACGGAACCTGCTGAGCTCTCCCCACAACTTCTCCTCCCACAGTACAACTTAAAAATGGGTGTTGAAATCCTTTAAATTACTTCTGAGAAAAACAAAGAGCCACCCATCTCATTATTGCTGTTGTCATCTGCTCATTGTACAGCAATAATTGCAGTAAGCTCATTTTCATTAAGGGTAGCCAACACTGCTAACGAGACACTGGCCTAACTGCTTTCAATGAAGTGACACTTAATCCTCTCAAAAAGAACCAACACTATTCTTAGAAGGCATACTGTCAAAGACATTTGGGGCAAGAAGACATTTTGACAATGTGTTCCACATAATTCTAAGATAAACCAAATGGCATCACTGTTGATAATTTCTTTTTTCTTTTCCGTAATTTAGGAAAATTCTATTTTCATTCCTTCGTAGCAAATGCTGCATTTCTTCAAATAAGAACAGACAATGCTTCCGTTGGCACTAAAAGAATCCTCCTACAGAGTGCACAGCGTACATTCAATTTTATTTTTATCAATGCTGAACCACAGCCAGTAGTGGTAACAAAGCCCACAGACTGTAGATTTTTGTGACTGATTTGGTGGAGCTGTGAAAGCCACTATGCCAAGGAGGCGCACCAGTAGTTCCAGTACCTTCTGCACTGTCACCCTGACACCCGCTGCTTTTCTACCCAGCCCTGCCCTCTCCTCTGCAACTCTCTGCAGCTGAAAGTCAACATCACTCAGCAGCCAATGACTGCAGAGAGCAGAACTTCTTTTAATGCCAGGAGTGGCATGATGTCCACCTAACTTTCTTATGCTAAGAACTAATGCTTTGTTCCGTGGCTGTCATGCTGCAGTTGTATTCAACAACAGTGCCCCCAAACACTGCAGCCTTTGCCCCCAAAATTGCTCCGCATACACTTTGCAAAACCCTGTGACACATCCATGCTGTTGTAGTACTAAGCCAAACTTCTTGCTTTAAGGAGCAGGCTGGTGGTCCTTGCAACAGACACGAAAGCTTTCTCACCTTGTGTCAATTTACAGTCTTTTCCTATTAGGCTTATCTAATTATTGCTGCTGAGGTCAAGCTAAATGGAGAGCTGGAAATAAGCCATGCAAGAAGCTATATGACAGCCTTAATGCACTTTCTCAAGAGGACAGATCCTTCTATAGAAGTACATACCAGGCTCTTTTTGGAAGAAAATAAAAGTAGTATTTGGATGAGAAACTAGGCAACAATTTTGAATTGCCACATAATATAACCATACACATAGTTAGGGCTTGTTGTTTTCTTTTAAAAAGCTCATGGGATAACAGTTAACTAACAGCCTGGGCATTGCTTCCTTACTGGTATCACTGAGCTCCACTTGGTTAACTGGAACACAGCCTGCAACTCACAGGGTAGCCCCTTGGATCTGGAACATACCCCAAAGCCTGCCCAGATGGGACATTACTAGATGGTCACAATATCGACGCCCACTGTCCCCAGAAGCACTACTCTAAGGTCATCTTAAAATGATAGACTTATATTCCTACATAAGTACTGCACAATTGCATTCATGCTGTAAAAAAACCCAACAGCACAAGGAATCAAACAACACATCTCACGTGCATAAAAGTGTTCCTGTTGTGTATATACAAAGCTTACCAAATTTAAGGCTGATGATCTGTAGTTATATACAGTGATATATAATTAAGTTATCGGAGCTGCCTGCATCCACCAATTTTTAAATAGAAAGCGCTTAATTACAGGAACAGTTTTATTACAAGCATTAAAATGGGAACTCAACATCTGCTGCAGTCGCTGGAACCAGTTGCATCCAAATTGAGTCACTCCAGCTGATTCATGATGCCTAAAAGTTCCAGACTTCTTTCAGGAGGAATGCAGTAAGTCCTTCTCCCCAAGCCTACGCAGAACAAACTGAGATGTTAACTTAAGTTTTGACTCATACGCCAAGTTGTTAGAAGCGCCTTGAGACTTGAACTATTTCTTCACTCTCTGAATCATGCGAAACTTAAGCCGGGTCAAAAATTCACCAAAAACTAGCAGGCTTTCTAGGACACACAGTATACACGTATTTGTTCTTGGACTGCTGCAGAGGAAGAGCATTCTGACTCAGACCAGTACCACCACACCCGCAGTAACACAGCAGTACCTCACCAGACTGCTAATGCTGCTAATGCAGATCACATAAAAATCATCTTCTGCTTTGCACTTGGCTGTCCGTGCGAATGCAGACAACCAAGCACACAGTCAAAAACTAAACAGGATCACAAGGAAGATGAGGAAACAAAAATGCAATACACTCCAACTTACGCACAGTTATAAAGAAATGAATGCATAAAAATACTCTGCTGGAGCATCATGGTAGGGTACACAAGCTAAAACTAACTGAAACTAAGGTACCGGCATATAAAAATAAGCCGTGCTATCGAGCATGTTAGGAAAGAGAATTTGGAATTACTGTTCAGCACTGCTGCTTTGTAATTATGTTGTTTCCCACTTCCTTCTATCAGCCTTCAACTTGTCACCACAATCATATTGCGGTGTCAGTGTAAGTAAAAGCACAGTGTTAAAATGAGACCAAACACTGTCACTGTCAGTTTGTGGCAGCCGCGCTGAGATGTCACAGCACACAAGCATCAGGGCCGGCCGGGGCACGGGGACACGGCCCGGCCTGCGGGAGGGACAAGCAGCTCTGCAAGACCTGGGGGAACCCTGCCAGGGCTGAAGGCTGAGGGACAGAACCATGAGGGCTGCGGCCAGCCAGGGGTGCACGCACGGCCCAGGGACTCCGTTGCCAGGCCCAGGCCCAGCATGCGCCCTGCTTGACGAGGAGCTCCGGGGGTCCCACCCAGCCTCACTGCTGCACCCACAGCTGCCCGAGGTGCATGGGAACACACTGCTGACAGCCCCCACCACCCGTACCGCCCTGCCGACTGTACTGAACCAGTGCCTTCTAACTAATGACCCGCTATTACGATCACAGAAAACACGTGTGTAAATTACAGCAGGGTTACATGCTCTGTCAGAGCCTCCCCTCTAAAAGCCACGGCACACTGGGACACACCGAGGTGCACAATGTGCACAATGTGCAGCTAGCATCATTTTGCTTGGTTATGGTCTTATATCTTTTAGGTAAGATGATCAGAAGAATTATTCCCCGTTCTCTTCTTAAGGGACATGAAAATCATCCTTTGCTTACACGAGCATTAAAGAGCAAAGAAACAAAAAACAACAACAAACAGAGGCATAGAATTCACTCGAATATTCATCACTCCCAACCCTAAACCCTCAGCGTACAAACAGATGAATCCAGCAAGTCAGAGAGCAAAGCCAATTTAATCTGTGGCTCCCCTGAGGTAAATGTAGTTCACAGTCCTGCCCCCACCCCAACCTCAGCCATAATCCCCGGCTCCTGGAGGTAAGAAAGCACTGGAGTGAGGAAAATTCTGCAGCGGGATATAATGATCCAAAATGACAGGGACAATAATGACAATGAATTTCATGTCTCCCAGTCATGAGCCAGGGATGCTTGACTGGGCTGACTTACACAATTAAATTGTTACAGGTACAGCAGGAGATGCAGTTATCATCCGCGCGCAATTGGGAACGACGCCTCCAGCAAAAAGAGAACAAGTGCTCTGGAATGCACAGCCTTTTGTTGTGGAACTGCTGCTCCCGTAGGTACTGCCGTACCCTTTGACAGAGGGAAAACTGGGTTAAAGATGCAAGCCATTTTAAGCGATTGATTTTATCCCTCCTGAAAACGACAGAGAGAGCTGCGGCGGATAAAGCGCTACTTGATTCCAGTCACCTTGCAGGAGAAAGGGAGCCGTCTGATTTTATCAGAATTGGGAAGCGCCGCTTAGAGCAGACTCCCCGCTAATATTTATAGGAACAGCAGCAGAGAGAAGCACCATCGCTGCTGTAGGCTCAGCCACAGACGCGCACTTCGTTTTGCACGTATTCCACTAGAGGCAGCCCGTATCACCTCACCAGCCTCCTCGCAGCAGGCTGCCGCTTCTCTTCAGGATTTCGCATACAACTCTATTATATAAAACATGGGACAAAACGTATTTGGAAACAACTGGATGTGGAGAATACATATAGACTTTTCCAGGTTGTACCTACACTTAGCGTGCCTGCAAGGCTTCTCTCATTCACCTCCTTTCAATTTTGAAATACCAAGAAATATGGTTAGCGGTGTATTTCACCTATAGAAAAATCCTTTTAGTGACAAACTGTCAAAGAGTTTTCATATCCAGGGAAGGAGAAAAGTCATACAGTTGTCTGCATCTGTAATAGGGTAATACCCCTATTACGGCTCACAACATTCTCAAAATATTAATTTGTCAAATATGAATTATAAAGCTGTAACATTTCATAATTCAGGACACACTCAAAAACTAGGAAAAATAGCTACAAGAGCCTAAATAAAAAAAAAGCATTTATTCCATTTTTGACAGCTTAATGAATGCTCTACTCTTTTGCATTGATTTTTGTGTGTGCCGGTGTGTGTGCCTGCGTGCCCAGGAAGGATTTCTCATGGGGTTTGCTGTACACAAGGAAAGCTAAATCCTCTGCCAATGCTTTTTTTTCTCCCCCCCTTTATGTTTAAATAACCTTCATATTAAAACATTTCAGGAGAGAATAAATACAAAGAATACAAAGAACAGCTACTTGCATCCCAGTAAGCATACTGGAAAGTCGCAGAACAAGACGTTAAGCAATCAGCTCCCTTGAAGCCACCCAGTGACAGGAGTAGTGTCTGCTAATTCCTATTTGCAGAAAGTAACAGCAAATTCCAAGAGCAAGGTCAACAACAAAAAAAAACCCTAAAAATTTTAAATTCATGACTGATTCAAGAACAAACATTTTCCTCACACACCTAAAGGCTCATCTTGAAAGGCAAAATATGTAAGCAGAGAAGTCTGCAAGCATCTAAAGATAGAAAGCAGTGCATCTTAAGGAGCTCTGCACCACTCAGAATTTCTAAATAAATATTCTGGCCACTTGCATCTCCTCTTCAATGTTTTCCCTAGTTTTTAACATAATGCACTATGTACGATTTAAATGGAGATTAATTCTTCCTTTTAAAATGCTTTAAAATAATTCTGCATATGATCTTGAGATCTCAGGCCAGCTCTCCATAGTGCCTCCCTTCCAGTTTTCCTTGAGCTACATAAATGGAACTGACAGATCACTGCTCAGATAGCAGCCACGTTCTTCCCCCAAAATGTTGCCTTTTTGCTATTCAGGAGTATCCTAATACCAACAAATGCTAAATGCAGTCTGACATGTACCCCTAAGAAACAAACTTGTAAGTTGTGGCTTCAAAGAAAACCTTGAATAAATAGGACACATTGTGTACACCCAGGCTAACATCCAACATATGCTTTAGTTTCCCGATGCTGAGACAGAGCAAGAATAGCCTCTGGTAAAGCCTCTGCTTTGCTACTGCTGGTACTTCCAACATTCATAATGTACCATCTTTTTTTGCCTGTACAAACAATTTTTAAAAATGTAATTAAGATGACCGTGGCAACATTGCAGAATAAAAATATTCGTGAATAATGGATCGCTTGACACACCACTGGTTTGATCAACAATTACAGAAAAAAAAAAGCAAAGAGCACTGCTGTTTCTTGTCTTTGCAAGGCAGCATTGCCACCAATACGAATATCACTGGAGAGGTGGTTTTATCAAATTAAAAAGTAACCCACATAATGAGCAGTTAAATTCTTCCCTTTGGTGGTGGCTATCAACATGCCCAACAGCAAGATGCTGCTCGCTGGGGCTATTTACAGCTACAGATACAAAGATGCTGCAATAGAGACAGGACTTATGACAGAGGCAGGAACAGAGAACACAAGAATACGAGATAAGAATTTTATTTATTACTTACACAGGGAAAACATGGACGCAGAGGAAAGACACGACCTATTTTAAGATTCAAATGTTCTGAGGGTTGGTTTTTTTTTTTTTTTTTTTTTTTTTGCCATTACTTAATGCTCTTATTCGTGACTAATTCTGGTGAAAGAATTAAAGTGAGCATAATCCAACCATATCTTTCCCTTCTCCACTTTAAGTTCAATTTCCACTCCCTTCTGCGCTCCATTCCTTTGGACTTGTTAAAATTCCAATTAATAGATTTACAATGTAGTGTGCTGGCTGACTGGTGTTGACAGAGCACAAGTTAATTGATCAAGATAAACAAATTAATGCTTCATAGAGTAACGTGAGCCCACACAGACCATGGGCCACAGGCTGGCCAGTGGAGAAATACCGTGGCACACATCTACCTGTCAGGTTTCATTTTGCAATGGGGCACCTGAAGAACTGACATAACGCTGTCATTCTTGCTTTAGCCTGCATACACACAGCTCAAAGCTGCATCACTCAGCTGATGACACCTCTGTCATTCAGAAGCTCCTCTGCATTCAGCGGAGGCTTTAAGGAGCTGCACATTTTGTTTGGTTGGTGCTGATGTTAATTGCCAGTAGCGTTTCTCTAAATTCTGAAAAAGAACAGTGTGTAACCTGATCTATAGCAGCCCACAGCTTTAAGAGAAAAGCAAAGCAAAGTCAATAATAACACGAGCGCAAACAAATTTCACTAGCAACAAAACTCAACATCTGCTTTTGAGATCTCACCCCATCATCCTGGAAGTCCTGCCAGCATCACCAGGCTGGAACAGCTGCCCAGAGAGGCTGTGGATGCCCCGTCCATCCCTGGAGGTGTTCAGGGCCAGTTTGGATGGGGCCCTGGGCAGGTATGAAATGTGGAGGGTGGTGGCCCTGCTCATGGCGGGGGGTTGGAGCTTCGTGATCCTTGAGGTCCCTTCCAACCCAACTGCTCTATGATTCTATGATCTCTGCCCACCAGCTGTGTGCTGTACTGCTGCACAGATGTTTGCCACTGAAAGACCACGTGGCATCTTGGCATGAATGTTTACATCTATTGCAAAACCGTTTAAAACAATTATTCAGAGAAACTGAAGAGATTATCTTTAAGGTTATCCTGTAGCTGTATACTTTCAGAATGCTGGAGTTGTACAGAGCCACGATATGTCCAAATTATCTATTTCATCAGGAAAGTCTGCAATAGATTATAGATTATAGATTCCCCAAGCCATAGTGTTCTTTTGAGAAGCTAATTACAGTGTAATTCATTGTTCTTATGAACTCCTGGGATCTCTTGACAGCCTAAGAGAAGGAATAGCTTATAATAATGAAAAAATAAGCCTGAATTACTTCTGTGTGTTATTTACAGCAGCTCTTGTTATGGTACGTGAAGGCTTTCATTTCTTTCATCTGACACAGTTAAAATGCCACCAAACCCCATTAAAAAAAATCTTGTTTTCAAATAACCACTTATTTCCTCTGTATCTTAAATAAAAAGAAGTAAATTTTTACTTCTCTCAGAAGAATCTAAGTCCATCTTTTAACTCTCACTGCATTCCCAAATAAGAGCCTATGCACTCAGGCATCCCAGTCTATTTTTCACTCACTGGCCTCTGTGTCGGACAGTTACAGCCACCAGCATGCTCTTGTGCCAGAGGCCTTGCTAATATTACCCAAGCCAGCATGTTTCAAGAAGCCCTCCTACTTCTTCCCAGTACAAAAGCCCCTATTGATAAGCTGATGAATAGTACAAATGAAGTTCTAAAAAGAGAAGAGTACAGCCTCTGTCATCAATTTTGTGTGAAGACATTCCTGGTTTCCAAAAGGTCAAAAAGCAACATCTCCAGGTAAAAACTAAGTAGAACTGTGCCACTACTGAGGAGTGTCAGCATTTAAGCTATTTATCCATTGGAGGGCTCCTCCAGGTCTGCAAGGAATCCGGGGCCTTCTTCTCCTCCTATCCTTAACACTCTTCTCTTTTGATATACCAAAATAGCAAAATAAGAGAAATGGAAAACAGGGAATAAACGATCCAACTAAACACTACAAAACAGCATACAAGTCTGCTGCAAAATAAAAGTGCTCTATCTTCTAGATATGTTATCAGAACCGAGTGCATCAAGAAAGCAGTTTATGACAGTATACTCTACTCCAACTCAAGTGCCTTCCAGCATTTAGAATTCATACAAAATTCAGTATCTAAGAACACTGAAGTTCTGACAGTTTAGGGATACATAACGGTAGAAAGCACTGAGATGTCACAGTTTGGATAAAGCTCAAGACACCTGTGACCCAACACAAGTGCTGATATTCTGGCAAGCAAGACTTCTAGGTAGTCCTATGCCAAGGAAACCAACCAATCCTTTACCAGTTTTGTTTCAGGCTGCCTCCAGTATCTGCAGACGCCGATGGGACAAAGACAGGGGCTCTGCTCAGAAGACCCACTGTGGCTCCTCTTGCTGCGGCACTCTGCTCAGGACTTACCAGTACTTGTTTCACAGAACAAAATAAGGAGACTTACCAGCATTCCTGCATTACAAATATGAATGACGCTCCTGAGTAAGCACAAACGCTTCTGAACACAAGAACTGCTATTTCAAGACAAATGCAGCATCAGAAAACTTGCAGAAAGCATCTGCTCTCTAAGGCTGATTGTGTATGTACGTTACACAAAAACATATCAGAATCTGTCGTAACCAACAGTCTTAATAACAACTCAAGCTGGAGGCAACTTTTTCCTCATGTGATTTTGTGACTCAAAGGTGTTTTGGCAGAAATCTTAAGTTTGAAACTCTTTCCAAACCAGAAGTACTACAGTAAACTATCAGAATGACCACAATTGCTTGACATGTAATAACTTGGAAGATGTATTCAGTCTGAGAAGAATTCAGAGCAAATGCTTGCAAGTAGTGCTACACAGAGTATGCTTTATACTGGGGACATAACTTCCTTTTAAATAAAGGCAAAGTCTGAAATAAACATGGGATTTGGAAATCCAACAAGGTATGACTTAGCTGAGCAGGAGTAGCTTTTATTGCTCTATCAGTTGTGAGGATGTCCAACTTAAAACAGGCTGAGCAGCAAGTACCACATGTGTGGAGTATTTGCAGCAGAAGAGCCTTACCCCTCCAGTACAGCAAAAATCATGCACAGCCTAAAACTTGTTGTGAAAGCCTCCTGATGTTCTGGTGATTCCCATATCGCTACAACTACTAGCTGGAAAAACAAACATACCCTCTTTTACATCCCATAAATTACTGTAGTGAGCAATGTAAGCATCAATTGGATAGATACAAATTGAGATGCGAACTGAATCCTTCAGGTCATTCTTCCCTTTGGAGAGTCAATGTAGCTGATGTACACGTGTTCCTCCCTTCCCCCTCTCCCCAGACACAGAACAATGTAGTAAGAGTCACATAAAGGGAACATACCATCGTAATAGACAATAGCTCCAACCAGCTTGTCTTTGCGCAGCATTGGGAAGTGCTCCAAGGCTCTCGACTTGCTGAGGACATAACTCCTTTTTAGACACTGACTTCCTGCCACGAGGTCATACAGTTTTATTCCAATCCAGTAATATGGCAACTGCCACCATCTGCAAGAAAAAAAATAATTTAATTTAATGGGAAATTAAGAAGTGAAAGCTCACACTTCTTGTAATACTTCTCATAACCCAGCATGCTGCATTGTGCTGGTTTTACTTTTGTACTACCGAACAAACTCACAACATCACGTAAAGTAAATGCTCAAAAAGCTATGTATCGTTTGCTATTTTCAGCTGGTCTCCTCACTACAGGAAGTCAACTAAATTCAGCACTTGTTTTTTCTAGAATTCAGACTACTGGTTTTTTTACTTCAGCCTAAGATGAGGAATCAAAGCTGAGCATTGAAGGAAGATCCAGACTGCTTCAGCACACACATCTGAGCAGTCAAGATAAGCTGGAAGACCTAATGCCTCCTACACAGACAAGACCAAATAAATATAGCCCACTGCTGACCCACGTGAGCTCCAGCTATTACAGGCCTGCTCTGTAGGACAGGAACATGGCCACATAGGAAGATTCATCAAAAGCTCACTGCTTTGAGAAGCCAGTTCTACTGAACAACTGCTCTTGCAGAGCTAAAAACCTAACCCAAATCACTTAAAGCCTTACCCAGGAGGAAGAAGCTGTCCTCTTAACACCAAAGTGCCATGTACAGTGGAAGGCAACACACTAAATTACTGCACAGAACACTGGTAGCTGTCAGAACTACACAGGACATTTTGAAGAAAATGATAATAGCGTGCACTGAAGACAGGGATGTACTGGAAAGAACAGTAAACAATATCCTGGGAATTATGAGTTCTTTCCAGCTGCAAATTCCCCTTCTCTACATCAATTGTAATGGTTAAAATGCACCAAGAAGTTGGAGCCCAAGAGGTGCTACTGGCAGCAGTGATACCAGGCTCATCCATGTGGGCAGTTCATGCTTCTACAACACTGCAACATCTCACCTCTGGGAAGACAAGAAGGTTGTGACAGGTATAAAGACACAACTGGGAAAAGGCATCTGGAAACTTCTCCAGGGAAATAGGTTGCTTGTCGAAGGACGTGCTAAAGGAGAGATATGATAGTAGAGCTTACTTGTAAACAGGCAGCATGATAGGCAAAGGAGCTGATAGGTGAGGAGCTATTTCAAGTAGGTTTGCACGCTCCTGGAGTGCTTCTTTCACCATCTTGTACTGAAAAAAAATAAGTATACATGAATTTCAAGTTACCCAATTTTACCCCAAAATGCAACATTTAATGAGAAAACTGTTCATCAATGCCAGTATCTCACATAAACCTTCCTGTTCTCTCCGAAGCACATTAGGATCCACTGGAAAAAAAATAAAATCAGCAATGAAGGAAAATACTTTCGTAGCAAGTTAAGCTTAAGTGGATTCTCTCTGGAATCTTGGCTGGTCAGTTGACTGATTTTCCATATGAACTTAATGCCCGATAAGCTGCAGTGCTGCTAACTAGGAGCAGGAGGCCATAGAGGAGGTTCAGAGCACATCCCAGGGTATTGCTTTGCAGGGTATTGCAGACTCCCACACTCAAATCCCATAAAACTCTGAGTTGCAAATGCAGAAATGTTCCTCTCCAAATCAGTGATATCAATTGATATCAAGTTGTTCTTGGGAAAAAAGAAGATGGTGATTTCTACAGTGGGTAACCGTGCTTCTGGTTTTATTTATCCCTGAGAGGTCACTGTTTCTGCGGCAGTATTATTATCATTAAAATGTATTTTAAATTAGAGAAGTCTCAGTGAGACAAATTGATTTCTAAAAGCAAGAACATCAACTTCCACCAGACTGAGGCAACACAAAAGTACATGAAATGTTAATCACATACATAATCACATAATCATTTATTTATCATATGTACATAATCACTTATTTATCATATTTTCCTTACCCATTTCAGAACCATCGGAACGGCCCCTCACTCCCCTAAATTCTGATCCTGACAGCTAAGAAGCTCCTTCTATTTTCAAGTCAGCGTCTCTGTCCTCCCTCCCCAACACACCCACAGTCTAAAAGGTACAGCTGTTAGATTGCCTGCAAGTGAATTTGGCAAGAAAGGGCACCACCAGTTTCCCTGTTTTGGAAAGCTCAACTGGAGAAGACATTTTCTGTGTTGCAGTCCACAGCCACTGTGTGCAGTCAAGTATTAGAAAAAGAAATAAAGAACTCTGATGTAATTGGGATAGGGAAAGTGTCTACCAGCAATTTTTGCTTAACAACCTGCATAAACAATTACCTGCTCAAAATCCAACTTCATGATGGCCTTCTGAAGATATCTCACTCCACCATGGATCAATTTAGTACTCCTGCTGCTGGTCCCTGATGAGAAATCATCTCTTTCTAGAAGGGCTGTTTTTAGTCCTGTGTTACCAGAAAACCAAATTAACTTCTTAAATTACACAATTTGTATGTAATTCATTAAAGACACTTCTCTAGGGTAGAGACAATCACAAGAAAAATTACTCCGTACATGGATAAATTTGTATTCAAAGTGTAGTGCACTGTCTATATTGTAATGAAAAATTTTAGCCTTCTTCCTGAGGGAAAAGTCAAAACAGAACTTAAACAGAAGCACATTAAAACCTGGATATTTCACAATAGAAAGGCATTACAGTACATTATAGGGGCCACGCTCCCTCAAGCAAATTATAGTTTGTATTCACGGCAGGAATATTTTCATGAATACCCTTAACTCTTTGCAGCAGAGAGCTCAAACTATCACACTAATTATTTCAACAGCACAGCAGCTAGACAGATAACTGGCAGCCCTGCCTTCTCCCCAAAGTTTGCTCCAGAGGCTCCCAGTGCCACAAGAGGCCCACCTGCAATGGGTGCACGCTCAAGGAAGAGCTTATGGGATTGATGCTTCAAAGTCATCCCTGTGGCATCTTGTCAATGTGGGCACTGCCATTATTTGCTCCCCAGAAAGTTGCCCAGAATACTGCTAACACCCCAAACCAGCCAACCGAACCGTAAGGCTATCCACAGAATCAGAATCACACAGAATCACAGAATTGTAGGGGTTGGAAGGGACCTCTAGAGATCATCGAGACCAACCCCCCTGCCAAAGCAGGTTCCCTACACCAGGTCGCACAGGTAGGCGTCCAGGCGAGACTTGAATATCTCCAGAGAAGGAGACTCCACAACCTCCCTGGGCAGCCTGTTCCAGTGCTCCGTCACCCTCACCGTGAAGAAGTTCTTACGCACATTCGTGCGAAACTTCCTATGCTGCAGCTTATGTCCGTTTCCCCTCGTCCTGTCTCCACGTACCACTGAAAAGAGACTGGCCTCACCACTATGGCCGCCACACCTCAGATATTTATAAACCTGGATCAGGTCCCCTCTCAGTCTTCTTTTCTCAAGGCTAAACAGACCCAGTTTACTTAGCCTTTCTTCATAGGGGAGATGCTCCAGGCCCTTCACCATCTTTGTGGCCCTCCGCTGGACTCTTTCCAAGAGATCCCTGTCTTTTTTGTACTGGGGAGCCCAGAACTGGACACAGTACTCCAGATGAGGCCTTACCAGGGCAGAGTAGAGGGGGAGGATCACCTCCCTCGACCTGCTGGACACGCTCTTTTTAATGCACCCCAGAATGCCATTGGCCTTTTTGGCCACGAGGGCACACTGCTGGCCCATGGCCAATCTGTCGTCCACCAGGACGCCCAGGTCCCTCTCTGCAGAGCTCCTCTCCAGCAGCTCATCCCCCAGCCTGTATTGGTGCATGCAATTCTTCCTCCCTAGGTGTAAGACCCTACACTTGCTTGTGTTGAACCTCATCCGGTTTCTTACTGCCCAGCTCTCCAGCCTGTCCAGGTCTTGCTGAATGGCAGCACAGCCTTCAGGCGTGTCAGCCAATCCTCCCAACTTCGTATCATCAGCAAACTTGCTGAGGGTGGCCACTATCCCCTCATCAAGGTCATTGATGAAGATGTTGAACAAGACCGGACCCAGCACAGACCCCTGGGGGACACCACTGGTTACAGGTCTCCAGCCAGACTCTGCACCACCAACGACGACCCTCTGCGCTCTGCCAGTCAGCCAGTTCTCAACCCACCTCACTGTCCACTCGTCTATCCCACACTTCCTCAGCTTTGTTATAAGGATGTCGTGGGAGACAGTATCAAACGCCTTTCTAAAATCAAGGTAGATTACATCTACCGCTCTTCCCCCATCCACCCAGCATGTGACAGCATCATAGAAGGCCACCAAGTTGGTCGAGCACGACCTCCCCTTGGTGAACCCATGCTGACTACTCCTGATAACCTCCTTTTCTCCCAGTTGTCTGGAGATGGTATCCAGCACAAGCTGTTCCATCACCTTTCCAGGGACGGAGGTGAGGCTGACAGGCCTATAATTACCCGGATCTTCCTTCTTGCCCTTTTTGAAGACCGGAGTGACATTGGCTATCCTCCAGTCTTCAGGGACCTCCCCTGTTGTCCAAGACCTCTCAAAAATGATGGAGAGCGGTTCGGCAATGACCTCCGCCAGCTCCCTCAGCACACGTGGATGCACCCCATCAGGTCCCATGGACTTGTGGACCTTAGTACTGCCTAGGCGCTCACGCACATCCTCTTTCCTGACTAAAGGGAAGTCTCCCATTCCCCAGACCCTCTCCCTAACCTCCAGGGTGTGGGATTCCTGCAGGGGAGCCTTTTCACTGAAGACAGAAGTAAAGAAGGCATTCAGTATCTCTGCCTTCTCAGCATCCCCCGTTACGAGGACCCCCCCCTCACTTAGTAAGGGGCCCACATTCTCCCTAGTTTTCCTTTTGCTATTAACATACTTGAAGAAGCCTTTTTTATTATCCTTTATCACTTTAGCCAGATTCAATTCCAGACGGGCTTTAGCCTTCCTCGTCGCATCCCTGCAGGCCCTGACTACATTCCTATATTCTTCCCAAGTGATCAGACCCTTTTTCCACATTTCATGGACCTTCTTCTTTCCTTTGAGCTTGCGCATGAGCTCCTTGCTCATCCACAAAGGTCTCCTGCCACCTTTTCCCGATTTCTTGTTCACAGGGACGCACCGATCCTGAGCTTGGAAGAAGAGCTGTTTAAATGCTGACCAGCTCTCAGAGGCCCCCTTACCTTCTAACACCCGAGCCCACGGGATAGCTCCAAGTAGGTCCCGGAAGAGATCGAAGTTGGCTCTCCTAAAGTCCAGGGTAGCAATCCTACTTATTGCTTTGCTTCTTCCGCTCAGGATCTTGAACTCCACCATCTCATGATCACTACAACCCAAACTGCCCCCTACCTTTACTTCCTTAACAAGTCCATCCCTGTTGGTGAAAATAAGGTCCAGTAACACCCCTCCCCGCGTCGGTTCCTCCACCACCTGCATCAGAAAGTTGTCTTCAACACACTGCAAGAACCGTCTGGACCGTGCGTGCCTGGCTATGTTGGTCATCCAGCAAATATCTGGATAATTGAAGTCCCCCATAAGCACCAGTGCCTGGGAACGTGACGCTACATCCAGTTGCTTTCGGAAGGCCTCATCAGCCTCCTCATCCTGATCAGGGGGCCTGTAGTACACCCCCACAACAGTGTCACCCTTACCAGCCTGCCCCTTGATTCTCACCCATAAGCTCTCCACTGCTACATCACTCTCCCCCAAGTGAAGTTCAATACATTCTAGCTGCTCTCTCACATAAAGAGCAACTCCACCACCCCGCCTAGCCAGCCGATCTTTCCTAAAAAGCACATAGCCCTCCATGACAACATTCCAGTCATGCGAGCTGTCCCACCACGTCTCCGTGATCGCGATGAGATCATGACCTTGCGACCGCACGCAGAACTCCAGCTCTTCCTGTTTATTCCCCATGCTACGCGCATTAGTATACAGGCACTTAAGAGAAGCAGCATCCCTCCACCTCTCTCCAAGCCTTTGAACTCCACTGTCTCCACCCATCAAGTCCTGTTTGGAGCCTCGAACTGCCCCCTCAGTCCCAGCGGTCGTCATTTTGTCCCCTTCCCCCTTCATACCTAGTTTAAACACCTGTCAATAAGTCCCGCCAGTTCCTCAGCTAGAACCCTCTTTCCCCGTGAAGACAGGCTGCATCCATCTGCAGCCATCATGCCAGGAAAAGAAGTGATCCCATCCCATCCCATCCCATGAAAGAAGTGATGAAGTGCTCGGAGGAAGACTTCAAAGGAAGAGCACAGTGAACTCCAGTGACGGTGGCAGAGCTCCAGCACAGCCTCACTTGTTTCAGAGACTAAATGAAACAGGGCGGGAGGGAGGGAGGTTTTCCTCCATGTAGAAGGAAGATACCTAAGTGCAGCACAAGGCTACATAAAAGTAACAGAGCAGCAATATATCCATACTGCAGGCTGAAAACCTGCAGCCCTTTCCAGTGAGACTACCAACAGCCACAGGATTAAGGAGGAGCATGCAGAGCTCCAGAGCCTTCTGAATCCAAGTCTGAACAGCCTCTTGGGATTAAGAATTCAGCATTTCACCTCTGCCTCCCAGCCCATCCAAACCCAAGTGCACACCAGCCTAAAAAGCAACAATCCAAAATTTCAATCCCCAGTGTTCAAAGATAAACCAGCTCCCACTGATTGTTACTGTGAAGCAAATGAACTACTTCTAATATTTGGGTTTCTCACTCATAACTCAAGAGTTTGTCCAAACACGAGCAAGCCATAAATTTTTTTACCAACAAAACTTAAACAGCCATTATCAATATGTAAGTTACCAAATCCCAGCTTCTCTGGTTATGAGTGCCACTAACCAGACAGACCTTCTCCATCTCTGAAGATGTGCAAAAGCTGTTCTACTTCATTATTTCTCTCCCCTGCCTTTTCATCCAGGAGAGCAAAGGAGAGCATGATACACACACACACACACACACACACACTCTAAGGATACAGCATCCTGCCATATACATGAAGTCTTTTAATTAAGACTTAATACAAAATATAGCAACTTCTCTAGGAATTGCAGGACAGAAGAGTTGATCTGCAGCTTATAACGCACATCCTGCAACACAGACACCCTTCTTTTACACCCTGTACAGCCAAAGGGCCCACACACAGTGTTAGCTCCCAGACAGCACAAAGCCTTGCAGACACTCAGACAGGTGTGAGGCTGCCAGCTGCTGTCTTTTCCCAGCACAAAGGAGGGATAACCACGGGGCTCAGAAACGTTCTCACTAATCCAGAAGGCAGAGTGCCTCAGAAAGAACACTTTGCATTATAATGCATATTCTGACAAACGCTTGGAGAGGGGTCGCACGCTTGCTGTGTCCCCAGCAGCTCTCCGTGGGTGAGGGATGTGACAGCACTGCCAGCAGTGCTCCTGCACAGACACAGTGTGGGACAGCAGCATGGTTGGTAGAAGGCTGGACCATGGGAAATGCATAATTAGCAGATGCTTCTCAATGACCCAGGGCAGGCACGAGGCTGTATTTGGCACACAGCTGCCAGACAGCCATCGATGCTCCAGCATAAGGAAACCCAAGGAAGAAAAGCAGAGCAGGATAGCTTCGTGGCCACCTTCTGCTTACGGAACAGACATAAACACAGAGAGGTGGCAGTCAGTTACAGAACTTACTATAGCAGATCCCTCCAACTGGGGGAATCTGAAAATCAGGCAGACAAGGAGAAAAATGAAACTCGGTGGTCCAGCTTTGGGGCCACCAGCAGCACAGTGACACGTGAGCCCAAGGAGCATCTGCATCAGCAGTCGGCCCTTGGGTCCTTCCCTCTCCATCCTTCAGGGCTGCTTTATGCCATTTTAACATCTGTTGGTCTCCCAAAACTTCTGTCCTTAAACTAATTATTACTGCTAACTTCCAAAGATCAGAGTAATTTATTTTTGTCAAATGTGACTGAAGATTAATGGATACAATCAGAAATAATTTGGAGAAAATATATCAAACTCATGAAAAGCAAAATTTGTTGTTAAGTGAAGCAAACATAATAAAAGAGCAAGTTCCATGAATGAACAGCAACAACACACAATTCATTAACCAAATGCCTAGGAATATTTCACACTTCAGAAATCCACTGATATAATCAGAATATCTAGTAAAAGGAACTATTACCTACAATAATTCCTCTGTGCTTTACAACTGTATTTTCTACCACAATACGGCAAAGGGAGAAATGAAAAGACCCAAAGTTACTTTTAATGATAAATGAAAAAAAAATCAGTAGCTTTATTTGCAGTAGCTAACAATGGAGAACAACGAAGCATACTTTGCTGTTCAATCTGTTTCAAAACACTCACACCTCCTGGCCAGCTCTTCTCCAAATCAAACTCCACATAAAACCCTGGAGTCAGGTTTTACCTCTTCTGACATATATCTACATGTTAAACAACCTTAAAAACTTTATCACTATTTTATATTTTGCATTTCAGTTCAAAAAAAAAAAAAAAAAAGGAAATAGCAAGGTCAAAAATACAGATACCAATGAAGGCCTGTTCTCTTTCATTGGCTGATTCCACTGAAAACAGCAACAGAAAGAACACATCCCAAGGTGACCATTTCTCACTAATTCTGTTGGGTTTTTAAAATAAAAATACAGTGTAGCATTTCAACTGAACAGAAGCTGATGCTGCAGCCTCTCTCTCAGAAACCTATGCATTTTTACCTATGCATCTGGAGACTTATTTTCACCAAACTTGTAAAATTACTGATTGCCTCCAAGAGCCATTGAGTTTGAGCAGAAGCTGCTAGCTAAAGTTACCATGTGAGGAGGACAACAGTAGGTGCTCATGCCCTGCACTCCTCCCAGAACCAGAGCTCTGCACAGGACAGACAGCAGCCCACAGCCATGCAGACATTCTCAGCCCCTTGCAGAAGTCAGGTAGAACGCATCATCTTGAACTTATTTTATCTCAAGCTTTCTGACAGAAGGTTAACAATTATTTTTCCACTTAGGTAGCTTTTTAGGTAGCAGTTGCACAGCTAATCTCACAAAAGAGGAGCCAGGAGAGCACAAACCGACTGTATGCAGCTGCAGACTGAAGGCTGGGAGTAGGCTCCCCAGTACATTCAAACTGCCTTCCCTAAACCTGCAATGCAACAGGCAGCTCCAGAGCATTAGCAGAGGTTGTAGATCTCACGTTACAGGAAACATGAGCCTGAGAGCAGTATGCCTCATTGTGAATTCATGCTTGCTCCATTCAGAAATAACGTGTGCACTACAACGTTGTGCAACTGCTGTCTTCTCTGCTGCAGGCATGCAAGTGTAACTGCAGGTAAGCCCACTAAGCAAGAAGCAAGAGAGGAGAAATCCATCCAACAGCAGCCAGCAGACGGTTGGCACTGATGTGAACTGCATATAAGCATTTAGACAGTGAAAACTATGCTGAAATAAAACATAACAAGATTTTTTTTTTTCCTTTGGGTTCATTTCTGCTCCTGAGATCAGAAGGCAGTTTTATAACCAGGCATTCAGAGGACACATTCTTTACCTTCAAGTGAAAGTACCTTTTGAAAGCCAATCTGATTAATTACTATAAACCATGTAATCCAAGAATGAAGTCTTACCTCTAGTGACTGCATCTAAGGCACAACCACATCCTGTTGCTCCTCCACCTATGATAAGAACGTCAAACTCAGGTGTGCTTTTTAGTGTGGAAATCTGCTCTTCTCTTGTAGGAAAATCGTTCTTTATGGGAACAGTCACTGCTTCTGCAGCTTGAACATTCACCAAGGTGCCCTACAATGATTAAAAGCAAAACAAAGATCCGCATTTAATGTGTATCCAAAAGCCACACACACGCTTAAATATGCATGCAACAAGTCACAGCACTTCCTATTACCCAGAAGGTAAACTGAAATATTTCAAGTTGCTTTGCCTTTATTTAATGAGAATACTGTATTAAAGCATTATGGAGCAAACACTATTCAAAACATGCAAGATCAAAAAGCCATGCTGGCTGTCTCTTTGCTTGCAGCTCCAGCTTTGCTTTGCATTCCAGCTCTCTTCCTCCCAGGATTCCCTCACTCACCATTGCCCCTCACTCTGCAAACACTAAGCTGTGAGTTCCTCTCACCACTATTTTGTTTGCTTATTCTGAAGACCCAAAGGAGCCACGTTTCCCAGCTGCACTTCCAGAAGATGCTTTTAAACCATTGCATTTTTTAAATATGCACTGCAGAGACTGGGACACCAGGGTCAGGGTAACTAACTGGAAGATGCAGAATGGACCAAAATAAACAGGAAATTAAGGCCACTCATTTTCAGAGTATTACCTGGAAGTTACACTTCCTGCACAAGCAGAAAACAAAAACCCAAGTGTTTAAGCCCTATGCCCTAAGACCCCATCCCTGGGGGGTGTCCCAGGGCTGTGTGGATGGGCACTAAGGGACAGAGTCAGTGGGCACACTGGGGATGGGCTGAGCTTGGGCATCCTAGAGGTCTTCTCCAACCCTAATGATTCTATGAATGTCATGCATCTTTAGTCCAAGCAGCAGATTTAATTGATGTAAGACAGCCTGTGCCCAGGGCTCCTAGAAAAGACAGAAACTACATTCAAGTGACAAAGCCCACCTACAATCCCTGCCTCGCTGCTCTCCCCACTCCCAGCAGTCCCACAGTGCCCTGAAGCTGCAGAGAGCTATCTGCATGTACAAGCCACCTTCAGGTTTAAGAACTCCAAGTGCTTCCCTGGCATTCGCAGAGGGAAGGAAATACACACCTGCCATAGCGAAACAGCTTGACTGACAAAAGGTAGCTCTGTCACTTGCAGCCATCTGTTCCTATCTGCAGCTGAAGAGGTTTCCAGCAGCTACCTGCCAAATGGTGCAGCTCCTCTTCAGCTAGCAGTTCTGTGCTTGTGGGAGCTTTGTTAGCAGACCTGGGGAGCCTAAGGTAGAAGGGATTCTTGCAGGACCTCTGTAAATTATCGGTGAACTCAACCACGCACTGAAGCCTGACTGGGCTTGGACTGTAAGTGACATGTATCACCTCTCAGTGTTGCTATGAACGTATCACTGCAACTGACCATAGAACCTAGTAACCTCTAGGCCCGTCTAAAGGAAGAGGACACTCAAAACACACAACTAATGACCAAGTTCATCTCAATCGTGGATCACATAGACTGAAACACAAAGACTTTTCTTCCACTTCCATACTGGCTAACTGCAACAGTGCAGCACAGGAAGGTAACAGCCGGTGCTACCACTGCCCTCTGTGACAATACAGACTATTTCTTAAGTGCTTACCTTAACTTCAGGAAAAGGAATACAGTAAAAAGTCAGAGTTTGTGAAGTACTGACACCATTTAGTTTCTTTAAAATGCATTATCTACAACAAATATAGTAAAAGAGAGTTCCAAGCAAACAGTCCCTGGCACAGCAAAAGCTCAGAGATCAGCACACGAGTAACTGAAAGTAAGCACAGTGATTAGCAGCCCAGGAATTGATATAGATATGATTCATCTTGCTGTCAATTAAATGTGAGACTGAAGAAAAGCTGCATACAGGGATTCCATCTGCAATAATGTGATTAGTTTGGCAGTGAACAAGTATGTTTACTGAAATAAGCAATTGCTGTTTATATCTACAATTTCTCAGGCAAGAGTTCCTTGAATGGATTTGATTACGCTCTTAGTGAGAAGAAATGTAGTTTGGCAGTCTGAATTCAATCATCAAGTTATAAAGTGATCTAGTAATCCATAAGCAAGCATTCTTGTTAATTTGGCTAATGTAAATCTCCAGGTAGGTTCACGGAGGCAAATTCATCATCCCTATTCATTAAAAGAGAAAATGAAAGTAATTAAAAACCCCGAAGCAAGCTCCGATGCATTATCACGTTATCGCTGCCGGCACCGGGCTCCCTGCAGCGCACAACTGCTCCTGCCCCACTGCGCACCGCTCACCAGCAGCGCTGCCCTCCGGCACCGAGCACAGCCCCGCAGCACAGCGCTGCTTCTTCCTCAGCAGCTACGGGAAAAAAGTAGCAGTGGCTCGGAGTCAAAGCCAAAACACCAAATGACACCCCGTCGTATCTACTGCTAGCCCACTGGGCTCAATGAAACAGGCACGCAAAATAAGAACTGGCAACTGTCACCGGCTGCAACGCGAGAGAAATCACCATTTCCGTTCCTCTGTCACCATCAGCATCAGAGGTGCTTGCAGCAGAGGTACCAAGGCAGGCTGCAGCACTGGGGCCATTTCTATCTTTCAGTTGTCTGAATACACGAGGCCAGAACTCCCACACAGGCAGGCTGTGTATTTTAAGCCCCGTGTAGGCGCCCAGCTTCATCTCAGACAGGATTTTCATTTCCAGGAGCTCACGACCAGTAGTGAACGTAGTGCATCCAAGCTGGAGAACTATCTGCATTGTTCAAGATGAATTTAATTTACAGAGGTGGCACAAAAGGGAACTGAGCCTTCACATTAACTCAGTAAATACCCCGGTGATCAGGCTACCATCCGAAACACAGAAGTGCAGTATTCATCTATCAGCTTCTGAGTTAAATTCAGCAACTCTGTCATGTCAACACATGTTCCCATCCTCTCCCAGTTCAGCTCAAAAAACAACTCACAATCAGGAGAACTGACTCAACTGCTGGCATGCCCGCATATGCCGTACACAATCAGGGAACGTATATCTCTATTGCCTCAGTTGCTGCTGCAGAAACAGTCTCCCAGGCATCAGCATTTTTATCTGCGTGTTACAGGAAAAGAAGTTGGGATAAACAACCCGACATTGGGACAGATCAGAATCCATTGTGTTTTATTTCCAGGGTGTGAACACCTTCCAGCTCTTACACCCATGCAAGGCTAACAGCACCAACCAGGCCGTTCTCATCCAGGCTTTTGCCCTTAAGCCTAGCGAGAACAACTTCAGTTCCCACACCAGAAAATACCAGCACTCATCGCTTTCAGCAGACCAACCACACACTAATATGCCCAACTAACAGATCCAAGGGATCTCCCACCCATTCTCCAGAGCCAGCAGCTCACCTCCCCTTAGTTTTCCCTCGGAGCAACCTGGGACAGCTGAGTTTCACGGAGCACCCAGCATCAGCTGAGCAAACACAGCACAGACAGATAAGTCAACCGCACTGCGTGCTCAGGATTCCTGACCAAGGGACGTCTGTATTCCGTACCTGGGTGCTCTAATTCCAGGATGCACAGCACAGACACCCAGAGCTACTTACAAACCAAGCATGCCGCTTTACTTGCATTTTATTTCTGTCTTATCATGTGATGGATTCTGATCTTGAAATAACAAACAGACTTCCTACAACGTGTAGCCAATTAGTGCACATCTTGGGGCAATATCCTTCCCTGGCACAGGAAGACAGGATCTTTGCCCTAGCATACATTTGATTGGCAGGCATTATTAAAAAGAGGACACTGGGGCTGGGGGACATGCCCACAGCTTAGATATGTCAACACTACAAACGGACCGTCCTCCTTTGTGTCAATCCCTGCAGTCACGTTCCACCTGCTGCCCTACATTAGGTGGTTAAGGCAGAAGCTTTAAGGGACATCACGTGGGAAATGTGCAAGTTAGTACAGCATGAAAACAACACGCTGTTCACTTGACAGATCCATTTGCTTACACATATGCTAGAAATTTTTCAGATCCTTTGTAGACAGACACTACACAATAGGTCCAGAAATCAAGGGACAAGCGGATGTTTTTCATTTTGACACCACTTTCTTTAAAGCATGTTTTTTTAATTTGCCTTTGGAAATTTGGAATGATCATCCAATAATGGCAGAAAACTGGAAATTCTTGAGTTTTGCAATGTTGCATATATGACAAATTATCTACCCAGATCAGCTGTGCCTTCCAACTCCTCCTTTTATTTAGCAGTCCTAAGATTTGAAGCTGCAGTTTCCAACAGTAATGAAGCCAGATTGTAATATCCTATGATAACGGCTCCAGAGAGAGTTAGATTAGCAGCTAGGCTCAAAACAGGCAGTCCAATGGGAAGCTCACTTAAAATGCTAGGCTTTATTTTTTGCAACAGTATCTGAAGCTATAAGGATCCTGGCTTATTCACTTTCCAGCTAGGCTCCCTGGGAATGACTCATCTCATTCGCTTTACCAATATCTCAACTCTACTCCTCTTCACATGGAAACAGCCAGAAGATTCAGATTATCATTTATTCACACCCATTCTGCACACCTTCATGAAGTTAAGATCTACCTGTATCCCTGGGTTTCAGCTCTCCTGGTTTGAATGGGAACCCACAGTAAATACGTGGTAGCTAAGCAGCTCACGGTAACTTGCTGTTGATAAGGAGCTGGCCAATTGCATTTCTAAGGTGAGAAGCAGAAAGCACCCTGAAAAATGAGCACCCGCTCACCTAGCTGCTGAAAGGAAGGATGAGGTGCCCCTCTTAAGCCTTAAGCTTTTTCCAAAACCAGCTGGAAGGAAATCAGGCCAGAGCTCTGACTACACCTACTTGAAACAGCATGGAACACCAATTGCAGTGTTGGCCAGGAGTGAGGTAGCAGCCTCACTGCCTACACTTAACAGATGAGAAGATGTGTTCTTTACATGCATAGCATACAAACATACGAACTTCTCAAGCACAGCACAACTGCCCTGAAATAAGAGGTATCTGTCTAAAACCGGTAGCTGCTGATCGGCACCAGCTCTGCCTAAAAGCAGTCCACAACTCTCGGTCCTTCTGCTGATGTTTCTCCTAGGTTTCCGCATTAAGAAGTGGGAAATGACAACAACAAAACACAGCTGCTCCAATTCACCTGGAGGAAGCTCCTATAGCAGTGACACAGACTAGAACCAGGATCTACTACATCCCTTTCTGCTACCACTATCTTACTTTATCAGTATATTGTCACCATCTTCCTTTACCGCTCTGGGAATTTTTATCCCATCAGTGTGCCTGAATTACCCAAAATACAGCCTTAAACCATGTCCTGAGCATATCTTTGTCCAGGCTGTGCCCACCCAGTGAGACACCAATGCTACCAGAAGCAGAAGATCTCCCCCACATCCCACCTTAAAACAATTATCGGTTTTCTGAACTGCCCCAAAGTTGCCACAATCACTGTGTAAAGCTGAGATTCTCAGGTAAATCTAGTGTTTCTATGTACTTCAAGCAACCTGTACTTCAGCTGGTATTTCTCACTTCTCCTGCAACTAAGTGACATCCCTAGTGGTACCCAAAGGACATTTTTTAAACAAGAAAAATGATTTACATGAATCATACTTTGCCACTGGTTAAAGACCTGCAATGGTGAAACATCACTTAATGCCATCCTCCAGATAGCACACAGCAAATCAAGCTGAGAGCTCTTGGCACTCCTTCCCAAACAAAGCTATTCGTACAAGCCTAACATACGCTCAAACAGATTTTAAGCTTCATATTTTATCAGAAGTCATAATTAATACTTACGTGTTTGTTTCTATACTGAGAAAATTGAGAGAGGCCAAAAACTGTTGCTATGGCACCTCCTCCAATGAGAACAGTTCCTTTCACTGCCTTCTGAAATGCCATTTTTTACTGTAAGAAAAGGAGATAAAAATTAATAGGCAGTTATACCATGTCAGAATCTAGGCAACACAGAATAGACCATTTGTAGAAGACGAAGACGATGTTGTGACAAGTCGAAACTTAAGAGTAGCAATAGATTAATTAACGATTTCCATCGCAATAGCAGTGATTTCTAAACAAATGTAGGCAGAGGCAAGCCAGAATGCTCTGGTATTTGCAACTCAAGCAGAACGACAAAAGAGTACTTAAGCATACGGGGAGATGTGTGGGTACACACATACGTGGTGCTGTACGTACCTGCATCATGACAAGCTCTTACAATACTGTGGCAATAGCAGAGTAAGAACTGCCATCAGCCAGGTGGCCACCACGTCCTCATTGCAGCAGAACAGCTGATCTGCTTGCAAGACCACCTTCAGCTCCCCTCCATCCCCTCAAAACCATTTTTACAACCAATTATCCCAACAGCACTCCATCCCACGTCTCCACCAGGAGTTACAGCCCTGCTCCCACAGCTCCCCAGCACAGCTCATCCTACCCAGGCACAGCACAGAAGCGATGAGCTGCCAGCCAGGAATGGCTCCTTCAGCACTGAGCGGCAGCGGAGGCAGGGGACAAGACTGAGTGGTTTAAAACAAGCACAGAACTCTATAATCTAGCTTCAGAGGTATTAAAGCCAGGCCTATGTAGGTCAGGAACGTTCTTAAAAGGCCCAGTGTTTGGGGCTGAATGAAAAATTTGCATGGAACTGACCTGAATCTTAAGTAGGCGCAACCCAACCCATCCTGCCAGGACCAAAGCAGCTCGCATCCCATAGAGACATGTGTCAAGTTAGAACAGCTCAGACAAAGCTCCGAGTCCTGAGGTGACAAGGGCAGCGTTGTGCCCCAGCTCTGCACAGCAGCCCCAGCACAAAAGACAGCACTGCTGCAACACGGCACAGGCAGCACACGCAGCCCTGAGAGCCCTGTGCATCTGCAGCGTGGCAGGGGAGGCTCCGGGCATCGTTCCACCTTCCAGTTGGCATTACAAGTGGCACCAAAGATCTTCAAAAACAAGAGAAATAAGAAATCTTTGCTTTAAAAGTTGATACCATCTTCGTTTCTGTTCACTATGCTCGCAGCACGCTGGGGGGAGAAAGCACACCAAATTACTGCAGGCAAATAAGTGCTTTAGGAATGATGTTTTGTGTACTGATGCAGACTGTTGTGCAGGAAGAGAGGACTTGCACCTTCCCAGCGTTTTCGGGAAGAGCAGCACACACACTCTGAAGGGCTCCCATCACAAAGACAACCCTTACTGGACCATAAGTGGAGTACCAAGTTTATACTTCAGTCTCAAAAAAGACCAACTTCATCTTTCCTCCGTATTGTGACTGGGAGGAGGGCCCCGAATCCCCCCCCACCCAGGATTACCAGAACTACAAAGAACACACGCAGGCAACGAGCATCAGGCCACGCACCACCCATGGCTGCACAAAGCACGTGGCAATGGCAAACACACCCTGAGCAGTCTGTACTGTGCATTGCCACCATACGGTCTCTGCCAGTCATTAGAATAATAACTTAACTTCCAACTGCAAACCGGAGGCAGCCCTCAAGGAGTTTCACACACCTTATGCAGCAGCACAGAGTCACTGCAAATAAGGCTGCAAGACCCCGGCTCACAAACGCCTGCTCTGGGAACACAATATGCTTGAGAATCCAAGCAAGTTTCAAAAGAACAAATTAGCATCTTCCAACAAGCCAACTTACATGACAGAAAAAACACTGGCTTTCAAGAAAACAAATGGAAGTATGTCCTAGCACTCGTTTCTCCTTAAATCGTCACGTTTGGCTGTGAAGCCCGGGTACACAGCTAGCAGAACCAAAGCCCCACATCTTTGCTCAGCAGGGCCAAAGCAGAAAGCTGGAGGTGCAGGCCTGACCGCCATCCCAGCGCCCCAGAGACCTGCACTGCTTCACATAACTGCAAATTCCTGACAATCACGGCAGTTTTTTGTTCTTAAAGCAAGGGAATTGTGATACCAGAACTGTTTGTCCTGCCGGATCATACTCACCAAATTTTTTTCATCAGCCCAGAGCCACAAAGACGGTGAAGGGAGCGGAGCATCTCCCTTACAAGGAAAGGCTGAGGGAGCTGGGTCTGTTTAGCTTGGAGAAGAGGAGACTGAACATGACCTCATTCATGTTTATAAATATGTGGAGGGTGAGTGCGATGAGGATGGAGCCAGGATCTTCTCAGTGACATCCAATGACAGGACAAGGGGCAGCGGGTCCTGGCTGGAACACAGAAGGTTCCAAGTAAATGCCAGAAAAAGCTTCTTCACGGTGAGGGTAACAGAGCACTGGAATGGGCTGCACAGAGAGGTGGGGGGTCTCCTCCTCTGGAGACATTCAAAACCCATCCGTGTGACCTGACCCAGGTGTTCCTGCTCTGGCAGGGGATTGCACTGCATGGTCTTTCGAGGTCCCTTCTAACAAACATTGTTATTTCTGAAGAAATCCAGCTCTTTAAAAAGGAAGGAATTACATCACATCTTGTAACCAGTTGACCATGACACCTTTAGTTGTGTTAAAGAACTCCTGCTGCACCAACCAAAACTAAATTTTCTCCGCCCGTGATCCAAACCAGAAGTATCACTGCATAAATGAAGAAGCACAGAAATCTGTGTGCTACATTTCCAAGCTGTTTGCACAAATTTATGAATATAATAAAAGAAAGACTCGACACTCAGTGAGTTACATAAATAACTACATGGTATTTTTTTTCAGCAGCCTGAAGTACTATTTTCTTCTGACTACATTTTGCTGTTAAAATCCCCAAACTACATACTCACATAAAGAATAAAAGCCTTTCTAGGTCACAGCTGGGAAACAAGATACGAGCAAATATTACACCTATTCTTCATATTCAGAGACACACCTCACCTGCTTCCCTTTCCAGAACCAATGGGCACCGACCCAAAGTCTCCCACTCGCAGCTGCATTAGTCCAGGAGCTCGCAGTGCCACATCCCCCAGGTCTCCCAGATGGGGGAATTGGTCTGAGCAGCCCCAGCGTCCATGAGAAGCCCCCCACAACAGCTGCCCCAACCCAAAAAGCCTCAAAGCACCTCCGTCACCAGCACTAACAGCACAACACAACCCTTCATCTGCATGAGCAGCTTCTGGACACCAGCCATCCTTTAACAGATCACCAGAATCACACGAAAGCTCAACTCAAAATTGGTTTCTTAGATGAGGCATGCAAAATCTTCAGAACGCTGTCTTTCAAACCACTGTTTTTTAGCAAACTAACCTTTCCCACCTTCAGATTTCTCCACTGAAGCTTTACACCCTATAGGAGCAAGGCCTCCAGCAGGGCACAAAGGCACTGCCACCAGACCCCATTTCACCCTGACCACACCACAATGACATTCCACGTGCCACATCACAGCTCTGCAGCAGTGTGACACCAGGAATGGCGTGGCACCTCGGTGCCCTTGCTACGGCCAACTTCCAGCCCTGCAGCTGGCTGCCAGCGCGGGGCTCCGTCCCTCAGCCCTTGGGAGGGGAGAGCAGCTCTTGGAAACAGTGACAGACACCATTTGCGTGGTCAGCTGTCGCATTTTGGGGTGCACTGCACTGAGCGTGGCCAGCAGGGCAGGGAGGTGCTCCTCGCCTCTGCTCTGCCCTGGGGCAGGGGCACAGTTGGAGCACTGCAACCGTACGGGGCCGGCTGGGCCGGGGGAGCTCCAAAGGCCCCTTCCAGCCCCAGCACCGCAGCTTCCTCCAGCCCACACAGTAGCTCCTCACCCGCACAGCCCTGCTCTGGGCAGGAGGATGTAGGAGCACGGCCCAAACATGGCCCAGGCAGCCCCGTGGCTCAGTGCCAGCACAGGCAGAGAAATGCCAGGCTCGCTAAGCACGCACCTGCGGAGGTGTTCCCCGTGCCCCAGAAGAGCTTCAAGGGCTACTGCAAGCATCAAACAGGATGAACCAGAGAGCAGAAGAGGAAATAGGAAAGAATGCAGGCCAGGTAATTATGGCAAAGATTGCATGTGGAGTGCCACAGATACAGACAAGAACCTAAACTCGAAAACCTTCTTCTATTCCAAGCAGATAATAAAACTTGACTCTCTTCCAAGCTGCGATCAACAACTTGTGATGGAATCTCAGAATTTTATATTAAGACATATCGTAACAGCATGCAGCACACGAAGCAGCGCAGTCTGAAATAAGTCATCCTTCCAGAACACAAATATTCTGAGCGGCCTTTAAAAATGGCTCGAACAGCACACAGTGTGTTAATGCTTAAGTGCAGTCCGACGCTGCACATCTCCGGGTTAAGCGAGCCTTACCCCTTGTTTCAAGGCATATTTTGATGTGCGGCACCTGCGGCTCCATGTCCTCAGCTACAGGGCTGGGGCAGCCCTTGGTGGGCCACAGATCAAGCTGCTGGATCAGGGGATCAGCCCTCTGCTGCCGTAGGGCACAGCAGGAGCAGCAGGCACCATGCGCGGTGTGATCTGCCCAGATGTGGTAAGCAACCCACAGAGGACACTGCCCAGCAAGGCAGCAGAGCACCAGTGCACAGGGATACACAGCAGCATCAGTGACAAACTTGAGCTATCTTAAGACTGCCCATCAGAAGTGTGCTACGAACTACAGAAGGTAGTACAAAGGAGAAGAAAGGGCCAGCCTATAGGAAATGGGAACCACACAAGAGGTTTTATCAGGACAAACTCACGCTTTCGGTTTCCAAGCACTCACTACAAACTGCCTTCACAGCAGGAACCACTCCCTCCTACACTGAATTCTTACCCAGCAACTCAGTGCACATCCCGGGTGGTCGAGAGGAGCGTGGTTTCCCAGCCAGCAGTTCACCATGGGAAGCACACAGCCCAGAGCTGCAGGACCCTCAGCGCAGCCAGCTCTGCTCCCCAGTACACTGCCAAAGGCAGGGCTCTCCCGCTTTGCCTCCAGCCCCACGCTTAAAATCCAAAAAGCAGACAGACAGAGCACAACTTACATCCTGTTTCTAGATAAACTATTCCAACACCCGTCCTTGAGAGAAGCTTCTGAGCAGGGCATCCCACACGACAGGTCTCTGCCTCCCCACCACTGGCAGCAGACTGCTGCGATGCCCATGAGGAGCACAGCCCGCAGTGCCAGGCACTGAGCAGGCAGCCTGCTGTTGGCTGGGATCTCGGCTGGGGTTGTGTAACTCTGCAGCCTGCCAGCACGCATACCTGTGGGGCTCCCAGCCCTCTCCGGTTAGCCCCACTTCTGGGCTCCAGTCCCTTCTAATTACCGAGGTACGGGGCTAGAGCTGCAGAGGGCACGGGGAAAGGAATGGGGGAGGAGGGAGCGAAGGAAGATTCAGACGCAGAACCTCAAGCTGGAGATCAGAGGAAGATGACTACTTTAGCAAAAATGCAGAGACAGATGGATGCAAACTGTAAAGCTTTGCAATAAGTGTGACGCCCTGTATGCTGCCATCAGACATGGTGTATGAGACGCAAAACCTGTTAAATTAAGAGAAGAAATGCAATCTGTTATGTTGTATATCTGAGCGCTTTATGAGGCCATTACCATGGAATCTGGGTGCTTCACATTCCATTTTAAATGAACACATCTAATAAAGTGAGTCATTCAATGGAAGACTCAAAAATAGAAAACTTATAATCACCCCCACTAGGGTTTGCATAACCTGCCATTCGCACGGTAGCACTGTCTAATCCAGTGCTTTCCAGTTGTTCCAAAGCTTCTCAGGTGAACATTGGGTGATGCGAACTCCAAACCAAAGATCCCTGCAGGCTGAGCTGGGCACCCTGCGCTGCCTCTGCTTCTCCAGCCACTGCTACCCTTGTAATGAAGCTTTTGATCCTTCTGGCTGGGCTACTTGAAAGGTAGCTGCAGTACTGGTGCCCAGGACTGCAGTGAGCCAGGCTGTAATCAGGGCTCTTACTGCAGGCAGTGCTACTCAAGAGCAGATACTGACAGCTTGCAGAATGCATCCATATAGGAAATGCTCAAAGAACATGGGGAAAAAAAAAAAAAAAAAAAGGATGTAATGGGATCACATTAACACCCCACACACAACACAATCATCTACCATGGCCCATGTAGCTGTTCTTGTTTGCTTAAGTGACTACAGCAGTTAACACTTTACACAGCATGTCAGACCACGCTAACTAAAGTAAGCATCTCAGAAGGCAGTAATTAAAGCTTCAATCAGCCAGTGCTGGAGATGCTTGCCCTGCAGCGCTCCCACAAGCACCAAGCACCTCTGTACAGCTCCCATCTCCCGGGCTGCCCTCTGCTCTGCTCTGCCCAGCAGTGAGAACAAAGCGGTGCACAGAGGCAACCAAAGCTGGTTATCTCACAGTCTGGGCTCTGACACACGCCCTCATGACTTCTGAATCTCATTCCTGCAAGCCACAGCTGTAAGTGAAGCCACACACCAAGACAAGCTTCCAGCGGATGCAGAACTTGGCTGTCATCAAAACACTGCTGAAGATGACACTCCAGATCCTCTCCTAAAGCTTCTGATGGTTACTTCAGGTTCTTAAACACAAGTTACAGCACTTTAATTAATTATTCCAGAACAACCTCACCAAGCAAGCGCAGAAACACAGCCCATAATATCTAAACAGCTGGCAGGGTTAGAGTCCCTTGAAGCCATAGACCGCACTATAAATTTTAAGTTCCTACACCCTAAATTTAAAGTTCCCAAATCCCACAGGCCAACTTCCACTAATTAGTGGAAGCAAAACAGCAGTTTGCCATATGGGGAGAATGCTGCCCACGCGGTGAGCGGGCCCGAAAGGAGCTGCATGGCATGTCAGAAAAAACCACAGCAAAACAAAGAACAGCCTTCTATCCTCATCCTTCTCTTGCTCCCCACTGCTTCCACCTTCCTTGCTGTTTGTGCTTAGGTGACCAAGACCTCCCCACCAGGGGTTAGGTGGCAGCCCAACTGCTTTAACCCTATGAGGGTTTAACTTGGACTTCTCTCTCTCCTATTTGTACTTTTCAGCTTGACAACTTCCTTTCCCATGTCACACACTACCATCACTCTCAAAACAAACAAACAAACAAACTCACAAACCCAAAATAAAAGAAAAACGTACAAACGAACAACTTGTCTTACAGATAAGGCGAGGAGGAGTTAGACAAAGTTACTGTATAGGTGTTACCCTTTTCTGGCATTCCTCATTCACTTTGTATTTAATACAGATACTTGATAGGAGCTCACCAGTTCAGCTTCATCCTAATACTTCTACCTATAGCTCCTTCCTTCCCTCCTCCCACTCCAACGCAAATAGTAAAGGAGAAAAGTAAAACCCTGTATGTTAAACATACAACAGGATTGGACACACATCTGCATATGCAGACAGGTACCCACTCAAAGGAAGACAAACACTTACAAACTAGGTTAATTATGGAGGCGTGTCAAGGAAGTAGCCTACTTTTACACCCAGACTTGAACTCAGCTCCCAGCCAACAGCAGGGGCACGCAGTCAGTATCATTTTGAAAGAAGAACTAACACTTGGTTTGAGAAACACTTTGCGAAGCAAATGAGTCCCTATCCAAGGCTCGGTACCCAGCCAGCAGAAGAACGCCAACCCAATCTCCATTGGCACTTCACATTTGTAACTCTGGGCGAGTTCATCTGGCATTTGGAATCCTCTGAGGCAGTTACACGTTCGCTTGGGAACTTGGATCAAATGCAGTTATTTAGAGGTAGAAAAATGTTTCTCCCCCTGCACCACTAAAAAAAGAAAATAAGAATCAGTGCTATGATAATGTAGAAGAGTTCTGATTGCAAATTGTTTGCTCGTGATGTAATACAGAAAGTTTTCTGAAGCAGTGCTTTTTGGAAGAAGCAGAATATACCTACACTGGCAAGAGCTGCAGCATTGCTGCGGTGCGGCCCTACAGCAGGTGCTGCTGAGAACAGCCTCCATAGGGCATCCACGGGGCACCCGCTTTCAGGAAGCTCCAGTCCTGCCCCACAAATACCCACAAAGCAGCTGAGGTACATGACGTCTTCCTCATTTAAAGGAAGACCTTCCCACTTCTGTCTGATCTGCTTCAGACCTCCTCCACCCCTGGGCCCCAGCACTCACCTACCAACCGCTCAGTGTTTCCCACTCCTCCAGGAGCACACGGGGCAACCAGCATGCCTGCAGGCAGCTCACTGGCACAGGCACCTCCCTCCCCTGAAGTCTGCACCAACGGACTCCCACCAGCTGCAGTGGCACACTCACACAGTGGAGCTACTCCCTGGAAAAACAGGCTTGGACTACAAACAGAAAGCCAAGCCCTGTGCAGCTGACATCTACAACTGCACTATCAGACTGCTGGTTTAAATGAAGAGCAGCAAAGGCCCATAACTTCAGAAAAGATACATTAATTTTTGAAATCCTATTTGGCAGCATGTAAACTCACCAAAACGAGGCACCTGATAGATGCAAGCTGCTGCCCAACAGGGCTGCCTGCAAATGGAAGCCCTTGTTATGAAAGCAGTAAGATGTGTACACAGGGAAGTAAAGTAACAATAGCAAGCTGGACATTGTGGGGGGGGAAGTACATTTCTCTTATGTATTTGCTAAAGCATGCAGAGCACTATGAACAGTAAGCATGCAGCAGAAGGGAACCTGTATGAGCTTTCACCTGGAAAGCTGGTGTGCACTGAAGGCCTTTGAACCCATCCAGTTTTCTATGCTTCTATTAGCAACAGATTACCAGGCAGTAATGGGTCTCTAGATGTAACAGTTCATTAAGCAGAAGCCTAGGACATTGCTGTCACTGTGCTCCTGTGTGTACATATATGCACACACAACTAAGTAAAACAAAACACTATAAATTAGTCATAACATCTGCAAAATTTTTCATGTTCATGTCCTCACTGAAAGCTTTCACCCGGTGCTACAGTGAATGTGCATGCTAAGTGTCTAACATTAATAACCCTGCACTTGTTGCTATTATAGAGGAGCCTATGCCACATTACACCCTAACTATCAACAGTCAGATCTCCAAATACCACACTGAGTCATTACTACTCATCACTCATTGCTCCCATCGCTGCACGCTGCTGAGGAACTGCACCTACACCAAATGAGAAAAGGGAAAGGCGTGATTAACTTCAGTTAAAAATACATCGTGCTGCCAACAGCTGCCTCCTGAGCCCGCTCCTCATCCACGGCTGGGATTATCTTACAGAGGAACCCGGGTGTCTTCAGGCTGGTGGTGTAACAACCCTTGCGTAAGCTTCGCATGCGGGTAACTCCAGCTGGAAACGTGCAATAGCGAGAGCAGTTCAGAGAAATCGCAGCAGAGAGTGAAAATAAGACACAAAAAGCACAGCCATAACCTGAACGCCACCAGAAGATAAACACAAGAGCCTGCAGTGGTGACAGCCCCAGGCACAGCTCTCTGAGCCCGTCAGTCCCTCCCTCCGCAGCCACCCTGCACTGGTAGCTAGATGCAAGGCTGGGCCGTGTTCCTGCGCCACTCCTCCCATCAGTGCAATACTCTGCCCCTGGAGAGCCCATGGCAGCACGGCACCGCGCGGCCAGCAGAGCCGCACAGAGGGCCTGCCCTGCTCATGGCACAGCACGCAGCCGGCAGGTCCGGCTGTTCTCCTCTCAAGGTGTCCACGTGCAACCCCTACCCTTCTGCAGCCATGTACTTACAAACATTTGCTGCAGTGACCGATTAGAAGAGATAAGGAGCCGAAAAAGCTCAGGAGTTCCTTATTACACCCATGCACTCTCACCCAGAAGCAATGCTAAGTGCTCAACACGAGCCAGAAGTGCTCCAGCCCTGCAGTACACAGCTCAGCATCCCATCCCATCGCATCCCACCCCCGCGCTCACACCCCGCCGCATCCCAGCCGCAGCACGGCTCGTTCCGCAGCGATGAAGGGGCAGCTGCGGGACACGCACAGCGGGACGCGGCGGGCCGGCTGCGGCTCCTCAGGGCACGGAGCCGCTTCTCCCTCGTTCGCACCGGCTCCCCGCCGCCCCGCCGCTTACATAAAAGAGCCGAGGAAGGGCCGCGGCTCCCGGCAGCCGCGCGCGATGGAGCCGAGCACGCGGGATGCTCCCGCCCGCCGAACGGCCGCTGCGGCTGTGCCGTGCCGTGCCGTGCCGTGCCAGAGCCCCTCGCCTCGCCCCGCCCGTCCCTCCCCGCTGCCCGTTACCGGCACATCAGGGCCTGGCGGCGCGCAGCGGCCGTGCCGGTAGAAGGGCTCGTTAGGCCCCGCTCTCCCGGCCCTTACCCCGTGCCGCCGGCGCGGCTGATCGCAGAGGCGGACGCCGAGGAGAAGCGGCGCGGTCACGGAGCGGCCCGGCGGCCTCCCCGCCCCGGGCTATATTTGGGCGCGCCCCGGGGCCGGGCCGCGGCTGCCCGGATGGCGCCGCTCCAGCACGGCGCGGCCCGGCCCCTCCTCGGCCCTCCCCCGGCCCGGCCCGCAGCCGTCCCACAGCCGTCGGCCCGGCCCGCCCCGCCGCCCGGCGCTGCCCCGCGCTTCGGAGAGGCCGCGCGGAGTCGCGGGGCTCCTCGGTTCGGGCGGACCGGGAAATGCCGGGACGGCCTCATAGAGAGCCGCTGGGGGCCGGAGCACCTCCCGATGGGGACGGGCCGAGAGCCCCGGGGCTGCGTGCCCGAAGGAGAGAGGGCTGAGGGGTCTGAGCGGCGCTGACCCGCAGTTGAAGGGCGGGGATGGGGCCGAACACACGTGGGTGCTGTGTGCTGCTGCGGGTGGGGACGGCAGAGATCCTGAGGCCCCTTCCACAACCACGCTGTGGGATTCTGGAGCCTCGAGTGGTTTGTGTGCAGTTTTGGGCCACTCGGTACGGTAAAGATGTGGAGGCCCTGGAGTGTGTCCAGAGACAGACAACAGAGCTGGGCAGAGCCTGGAATGCAGTCCTAATGGGAATGGCTGAGGGAACCGGGATGGTTCAGTCTGAAGGAAGCCCCGAGAGGACCTCATAGATCCCCTACAACTCCTGAAAGGAGGTTGGAGCGAGGAAGGGTCAGCCTCTTCTCCCAGGTAACAGAATCACAGAATGGCCCTGGTTGGAAGGGACCTCAAGGATCATGAATCTCCAACCCCCTGCCACATGCAGGGCCACCAACATCCCCATTTAATGCTAGACCGGGCTGCCCAGGGCCCCATCCAATCTGGCCTTGAACACCTCCAGGGATGGAGCATCCACAGCCTCTCTGGGCAGCCTGTAACAGCAATAGGGCGAGAGGTGATGGCTTCAGGTTGTACCAGGAGATGTTCACACTGGGTAAGAGGAACAATTCCTTCTCCAAAGAGCAGTCAGGCAGTGGCACAGCTGCCCACGGAGTGGTGATCACCATCCCTGGGGATGCCCCAGAGCTGTGGGGAGGTGGCACTGCGGGATGTGGGCAGTGGACGTGGGGGGTGGGTGGGGTTGGGCGTGGGGATCTCAGAGGCCTTTCTCCAACCTTAATGATTCTTTGATTCTATGATTTCCTGGGATTTCAGCTGTTGCTTTACTTTAGGACTGAGGCAGTTCTCAGTATATAGAACTGGATAGCAGGGAGCAGCTCTGTGCTGTATTAACATCATTTACCTACTGCAGGTCCTTCCCCACTACTACAGTGAGGTTCAGTCTGGACGGCCTGACCACATGCGGACAGAGAGGACCTTTCCAATGCCTCTGATTTGTGGTAGGGCCGCTGCATTCATAATACAGATGATTCATGAAAGAACTGCTAGAGCTCCTGCCCAGAGAAGTGCGCAGCTTCTGGGAGCCTACCTTTGTAAAAACAGGCTGTGCCTAACAGGTGTGCAGAGACAGGTTCACACTTTTCATTCCTGGTTGTTCCCAGTGGCCCCAGTGGCATGGAGCTGGCAGCTGTGGCTACCTCTCAGTGATCTCTGCTACATCTCGTCCTGGAGCTGCGGCTTCTCAGGATCGCTGCTGATTTTTTACCAGGTTTGCAGAAGCACTAGTGAGCAGTTAGTCCAGTTTTTAACAAAGTAGAGGCCAGATTTCAATGCTGCTGCCTCTGAGGAATAGTTAGCAGAGCCCATAGGGCAAGGAGCAGGAAACCTGCAGGGCTGGGATGGAGGTTGTGCTTCAGCTTCACAGCGCAGGGCTTGCAGGCTTGGTTTTCCCTACTGAGCATTTCCTTCTCAGAAGTTCTCCAATCCCTTAGCTTTGCAAAATGGCAGATGTCCAGTCTCGAACTTCTAACAGTTAAATGAAGTGCTAGGCCTATGAGACCTGAAAGTGAGTTGCATGACCTACCAGTGGATTGCATGATTTCTGGAGACATTTTGTGTCTCTTCTCTCTGATTACCCCTGTTGATTAGCCCCTTGTTCTGTGATAACCAGGGCAACCCTGACAGAGCATCTGCTGTGGTCTATAAGGGCTCTCCATTTCTCATCCCATTTGCCATGTGCTGGGCTTCCAGGGTCACAGCTGGCTGCCACAGTTGTTTTGGCCAGTGTTGTTTTGCAGTGAGAAGGCACGCAGCAGTGATACACCATGCTCCTCTCCTTTTCAAAGCTCCTGGCTGAACCCTTGGCTGCTCCGTACATTGCAGTGTACTGAAGTCATGTTTCCCCCAGTGCTTGGGATCTCCTTTTCCATGCTAGACCAAAGCACCAGCAGATCTATGGCTGTGTCCAAAACCTCATCCCCACAGGGCTGTCTGTGCCCAGCTTGTATCCTCGTGCAGGTGATGCCATGGATGTGGGATCCCGCTGACTGCAAGTCTCTGCTTTCCAGGCATCAGCCTCCAGCCATGCTTCTTGGCTGCCTCCCAGAAACTGCTTTTATTGCTGTTCTTTGTGTCACTGCTTAGTCAATGTGCTTTACAGGCAGCAAGAGACGTGCTCTCTATCAGGCACAGAAAAACAACCTGCCGTGGGGATGAGCAATGGGCACAGCTCCCCCCCACCGCTGTCCCTGGGGCATGCTCTGGCCTCCTGTTGGCAGCTAAATGTCAGCAACAGGTCCTTTCTCAGGGGCCATGGGAACCCAATCCCTCCCTTTGGGTCAGATGTAACCACGGGAGCTAAATTGGAAGCTGCAATGGTTATGTATGGCTATCAGCTCTCTAGGTGGCATTTAAAGGCCGTAAGCAACTGCATGGGTTGGCTTTCAGAAGTTTTGCAAAGTCAGGGATATTTGGGCTGGAAGTAGTTTTAATCCCAGACAAATTAGGGGATGTGGTCCTGCCTTTTCCTTTGAAAAGGAAACAAGATCCCGAGGGATAGCTGGAATAAATACTCCATAGATCTTCAAGTACTGAATCTGTGGGAATACCTGAATTGAACAGAAGGAACGGAAAATGGGAAAGAAATAAAACCAAACCCAGAAGACTATGGTTCTTTTAGGGACCAGGAAACAAGGATTCGTGTGCAATTTGCAGTCCTGAAGGTTGTTGTCCACCTGGATGTGGCTGCATTGTCAGCACCAATTTATGGTACATTTGGATCGATTCAGAACAAGACGGGGCTTGAGTATAAAGTCTGTCCACATCTGCTTTTTAAGTGAGCACATTCTGCATCTCAGAACTTCTGTATTCATGAATTCTTCCAAGCCAACACTATTGTAAAGGGGGCAGAAATGAGAGAGCTGTGCTACTCTTCTCCTCACGGAGAAATCCTGGGAGTGAAGCCTCTTGTCAAAGCAGCCGGGATGATGTCTTGCTTACTGGTTGGTAAAAACTGGGCCTCGTGTTTCCATAGTGCAAGATTTGTAGAGGGTAAAAAATAAAAATAAAAAAAAAAATGAGGTGGTATGTCTTGGTGTATCACAGAATTCCTTCAAGTCTGTGTTTTATTTCACGTCTAGATCAAAATATTACCTCCCGAGCCTTGTGCGTGTGGCTTGCTTGCTGGGACACCTGCCAGCCAGGAACTGAGGATGCCTGGAATCATGTGCTCAGCAGGTGTAAACTGCGTGCAGGCAGAGTTCACCTCCTGTCCTTAGCCCCAGAGGCAGTTCCTCTTCATTAGCGAGGGAAGATAAAGAAGATTATCGTCGCAACCTGACTGCATGCCAGAGTTATGTATCATAAGAAGAAAATCTGTTCATACATTCACAAATATGTTTTCTCCTGGTCTGTCTGTAGGAAAATGTCTTCATGAGGGGAGAGAGAGAGGCAGTAATCGCAGGGAAGTTGAAAGGAAGCGACAGGCAGAAGCAGGACCTCTGCTGAGATTTCTTCAAGCAGGATGCATGGTAGGTCCCACTGCTGGGAAATAGAAGCACTGAGTCACAGCTGTGATTAAAGGTGGAGCAGTGCTCCCATCGCCGGCTGCGGGGTCAGCTACCCCTCAGAACTACGAGTGTATTGCCTCTTACCAGATCTGCCATTTACCACCTGAACCAGGGCTGTGCTGCTGTACTGCTAGTGTTTAAATGTTTCTCCCCTTGCACCCAGCAGATAAAAGCTCTGCTGTCTTTGTGTATCTGTATGTGTGTCTGGAAAGAGAAGGAGGCTCATTTTTTCTATTAAAACGGAAGTAATGTGTTATCATCATAATTATGTCTTATTGTTTGCTGTTATGTAAAGATAACAAATCAGGGCTGAGTCACAGGAGCAAATGCAAAAATTGCATTTTTAAAAGAATAAGGTCACAGGCTACATGATTTGTTGCAGAACAAACACAATAATTAATTGGCCTCTCCCTGCAATGGTAGCACAGGCATCTTAACTACAGGAGAACCAGGAAATGGAAAACAGCAGTGTGCAGGAGGACCATTGGTATTATTCTGGGGCTTATTGCGAGCTCTAATAAGAAATAAAAATGTCATTGGTAGAGAGGGAAGAAAGGCAATATCTTTAGAATTGCTGCTTTGACAGTGCCAGTGTATATTTCCTGTTGTTTAAAGATTTTTATTGTGGGAAATGTGGAAAAAATATATTTTAGAAAATTATTTGAAGTTTATTTTTCTTTACATACTCCAGAGGGAGAGATTACATGCAGAGTATGGAACAGAGAAAGCTTTTTGGAATTTGTGCTCCTTTTTTTATTTCTCTGAGACAGTGATAGACCAGAACCAGCCCAGTGAATGCACACGCGTGCCTTTTGTCCAGGCATTTTCTCCACTGCACTGGTTAGGGAAAAAATCTTAGAAAACCTGTCCGAGGACATATACAATCGCTTTCAAAGCTTACCCTGATATTCCTGTCATCAATGAAGAAATGCAGGATTGGGCTCTCCTGTCCTCTTCTAATGTCCCTTCACTAGCACTGCTTGGTTGATAGTTTCGGCTCATTGCCATGTGAATCCTGTCTGGGACAGACGTTTTCGGGGTGTGCACAGATTTGTAAGGGACTTATGCAGTTGACTAGCAATAGAAATCAATGGTTATGTTGGAAAAAAAGTTATTTTAAATATCCACTATATCTTGTCAATTTGGGTTTGGTGACCTTTTGTAATCCAGCACTGTTGAGCTGAAAACAAAGGGAGGAAAATCCAGGAGTTTCCCTTTCTCTGGTATTTGAAGCACAGAAACATGACTGGATGTAAATGACTTCTGTTTGTGTCTGAAGCTTGTAGGCTGGATATCGTGGCTCAGCTGCCTTTCTGCACTGCTTTTGACCACACTGCCATCCTCCAGCTTCCCCAGAATTTAAGACCGTACCTTTTTATCTACAGCAGTATTTTCCCTGCAGATTTTAATAATTAATTGGGACAAGCCTGGTGGGTCTGGAGATGAGCGCAAAAGAGGCAGCAGATCCGTGTGACCAAGTGACCTTTTGCTGTCCTGCCAGTCCCTGTGCTCTCCTGTGCTCAAAGGGACACTGTCAAAATCGCTAGCCCTTAAAGCTGTAACTTGCTCTGACAACTTGTTCTACATTATAAGTCTTACCTAAAAGATTACCACAATTGTTTTGTTTGTTTTGTTTCAGCAGTCTTTGCTGAAGGCTCCTCAGTGTAGATTCATTTGTCTTTTTAGGTAGGTAGATATTTCTAAGCACCCAACTTCCTCTCTGGCCTGTTAAAATCAAATTGGTGTGCATGTTATTGTGCACAGCAGAGGCTGCCAGGGAAGGTGTAAATTTTCTGCACTCTGGAAACAGAGGCAGTGGCACACTTCGGAAGCATTTGTTTAAAAGGTTTTTAGAGGCCATTTTGAAAGGCCTACAGTTACTTTGGGGCAGCAGTAAGTGTTGTCTGGGCTTTCCTGGCAACATTAAGAATTAAGTACATTAAGTACTGGTCTGTTAAGTGTAAGGAAGGGCTGTCCAGATGATGTCCGTGTTTCAGGGCAGTTTGAGTTATTCCTTAGGAATTAGTTCTACAAGAACTCCATTTAGTACTGTTCAGCATGAAAATGTGAATCAGGGCGAGTAGTCCAGGTACATTTGTAGCATCACGCTTTCTTGTTTTTATACAGCAATACAGAGATGGATGCAACTCCAGTGTAATTGTGAGTAGTGCACAGCCATGCTGGCATCATGTGGCAGGAGCACGTATGGCCATATCTAACAGGGAAGAGGGAATGAACAGTGCCCACCTACCACACTCCAGGTAACTCACACCTCCAGTTTTAAGCTTGATTTGAGCACTTTTACCACTTCCTGTCTGAAATTCTTTACCTTGTTCCAATTGCACCTCGATCACCTGCACTTGAGATGCTCTCAGTGCCCCTGAACTACAGCACCCTCCTCAGAGGCACACTGCAGAGGCAGCAGCAGTGCCCGGAGCACATCACCCCCACCCTGCAGCAGCAGAGCCGCTAGGAAGGCACGGTGTCAAGCCTTAGCCACAAGCAGCAAGGTCAGAGCCCCTTTAAAGGTGACCTGGGATGGAAGGAAGTGCCTTTGCCCCTTTTTGATGGATAAAAAGACCTAAGAAAATCCATTCTTCCTATGTTTTTCCTCCTTTGTTTCTGCTGAAGGTCCATGGCATCTCTTTAACTTCTGAAAAGATTTTTGAACTAAGCTGAAGGGGATGGTTTTCTAGTCATTTTCTAACGTTACAGATCTTGATTCTCTCCATTCAGCACTCTCCCACATGCAGTCATCCTAAAGGGAAGTTAGGTATGAACCTGTCACACTGCTTGAACAAGTGCTTACAGAGCACATTCTGGAGCAATGCTCCACCTCCAGTGGGTCCAAATCCCCCTCCTTCACCGAGCTGTCTGTAACCCTTCAGCCAGCATGCATGGATGTTCTGAGCAGATGCAGAGCACTGTGATGCACATGGGAAATGATTCTCTTGGCTGCAAACTGCGAGTGCAAGGGCTGGTTTCACTTTCACTCTGGAGATGGCGTGGGGTTGGTAACACTTTGTTGATCATCTCTAAAATCTTTCTCCACATATAGTAAAATAGGAAGTTAAGCTCTTCTTAATATGAGCTCCTTCCACCTCTAACTTCTTTTGGGATTTCTTGTTCTGGAAAAAGTGTTTCAGGGCTGACTGGAGATACTGTAAGCATAGCCTAAGTAAGAATTACTACCTGATGTTTTTACTCCGTTACTTTCAGCCAGTGTGAAACGAGAGGCTGCAATCTAGGGGAACAAGGAGCGGTGATGGCGTTGCACTGCACTGCTGCAGTGGCTGACATTGTTACATCACCATTACCCACTGCTGCATCACCTACACTATTACCCGTTGCATATCAGTGCCTGTGGGCTGTGTGCCTCAGAGCAGGTGGCCTCCTCTGGCAGTGTCCTCCCAGCACTGGAGAAGTACAAGAAGAAACCTGCTGTTATTTAGCCTGAATGCTGTTAAATTTAAGGGATGATGAGTTCACTAGAGAAAGTTACAGGGTTTTTAATCTGTTGGGGCAAAATATGTATACAAATGTTGCTAACTTTCTAAAAACATTTTCTCCTGGAGGTAATGGCTGGAGCTGCTGATGGTGAGCACGGATCTGGGAGGAGACAAAAGCGAAAGAGGTGACGGCAGAAACCCGGCGTTTGATGTATTGTGGGACGGAGCGGGAAATCAGCGTCGCAACGCGTGCATTGGTGGTTCAGTGGTAGAATTCTCGCCTGCCACGCGGGAGGCCCGGGTTCGATTCCCGGCCAATGCAGCCAGTGTTTTTTGTTTTCTCTCTGTTATTTTTGTCTTCCTTTGGAAGGCTTTATTTATTTACTCGTCTTTCATTTCGACAAAAAGCAGTTCGCTTTTTAAGGCCGGAGAAGCTGCAGTGCCGCGCTGCTGTTCCGGCCTCCCCGAGGACTCGCCTCAAGCGCACAGCGGTGCTGCGGGGCAGGGCCGCGCCAACCGAGGCAACGGGAGCGTCCCGCAGCTTTGGGGAGGGAAAAAAACATTTCGAAGCGAAAAGAAGCCGCTGGAGATGCCGGGGATTGAACCCGGGACCTCACACATGCGAAGCGCGCGCTCTACCACTGAGCTACATCCCCGGCTGTGGCGAAATTCCTGCGGGGCGCTATGAGAGGGCGGGCCGCCGCGCGGGGCCGGGCCGAACCCAGCCGGGAGCAGCGCAGTGCGGCCAGTTCTGCCCCTCGGCCGGCCCCGCCCGCCCCTGTCCCCGGGCTTCCCGGCGAAGCTCCGCCGCCCCGCTCCGTGCCCGCGCCCCGAGGGCCGGCCGCACTCCTGCTGCTGGTGCCCCGTGGAGGCTCCCGACGGGTGCTGCCCTCGGGGATCCGGGCTCTTGGCCAAAACGTTCCGCTGTGGGCTGGGCGGTGCATTCCGACCGGCTCCCCCTCGTGCTGCCTGCAGTGGTACCGCGTGTTAGTGCGGGCATCTCTGTCAGCGTATCTTGTCTCAGACTTCCCATACGAGGTGTTCCCTCAGCCTTACCGCAAAGTTGTTCTGCCACATGTTAGTATGAAGCTTCCTATGTCCAAGTTTCAGGACATCACTCCTTGTCCTATCGCTACATAGCACCAAGAAGAGCCGGGCCTCATCCTTTTGCCTCCCACCTCCCTTTAGATATTCATTAACATTAACCAGATCCCATCTCAGCCTCCTTTGCCCCAGGCTGAACAGCCCCAGGTCTCTCAGCCTTTCCTCATAGGGAAGATGCTCCAGGTCTTCTATCCTCTTTGTGGCTGGACTCCTTCCAGGAGATCCTTGTTTTTTTCCCCACATTACACAAAGAAGATCTGATGTGCAGTTGGTGTTAAAGCAAAGCAATGTCTCTACCGTAGCTAGACCTAATACCCTCCGGAGCACCACCCACCAAATGCAACATCAATCGAATTATTCAGGAAAGGCTCGACGTGTGCATCCTACAGGAGGAAATAAGACGCCTTGCGCTGAGCTACAAAGTAAAACAGAAGGAGTCCTTTATGGACGTGAATCTCCTCAAGCCTACCAACACTGCCAGCAGTGCCACAGGCCAGCAGTGCCCCCGCACACAGCCCTGCCTGCCGACAGCTGCCTGCAGCCCCTGCTTCCAGGAAACACTTGGTCATCCCGTGCGGTTTCTAATTCTGCTGGGTGCCCTGGCACAGGCCCAGCATTCAGCTCTCTCAAGGGCCCTCTCATAGCACTACATTCACCTCTTTGTGTTTGGGTTTCTTTGCTGACATCAGGGAAAAACAATGTCGCCGTTCTCAGCCATCCCTCCGCTTGTTCCTCAGTGGCATTAACTCGTTCCTGGAGCCCAGTGGCAGTGCCGTGTGTGGCAGGACCTGCCTCCTCCCGGAGGATGCCATTTCACTGCATCTGTTGACAATTCTGCATTTTCCATCAGTTCTTGTTAGACACACACTGACATTCACTCTGTATTTCCCGCGGCCATTTTTCCCCTGATGGAGCTGGTGGGCCCCTCTCATTCAGCCCCAAAAGAGCTCAGTTCCAAAGTTACCCGAAGCGCAGGCTGCTCGAGTGACTCCAACACAGCAGTGGGAGAGGGGCTGTTCTTTCTGGTACAGTTCCCAATGACTGCGCTTGCTCCCGGGATCAAATGTTTGCACTCAGAAGTCCTTTTTAAAATAGACACGTCGGTTCAGTGAAAGACAGGGCTAAAATGCAGCAGCATAAGACAAGCATACAAACAGTGCTCATCTCATCGGTGCTGTTTGCCATCCCCATCCATTACCCCATACAGCTGCATACTGGCCAGGCCCAAACAAGCTCTGAGGACGTGTCCTCCTCCTGTATGACTGGGAACCAAAGCACTGTGTGCACTGTCTCCTGTGCACTGCCTCCTAGAAGCCTTGAGCTATTGCTAGATCCTGTGCTAATGGCACCAGGCATTGATAAATATGCAGCTAACGTTATTTTTCTTCTACCATATGATCACACTGTCCACTCGTTTTCAAGCACTCGGGTGATTATTCACGGATCTCTTGCATTATTGATGCCTTATTTAGCATTCCTGTCCTCCTGCAGAAAACACTCCGTCAGAGATCAGAAAGATGTAACCAAAGTGACAAATTTCAGGGCTCGGGAACACTGCCTGCTTACTTATGGCACTCACCAAACCATCTTTCAATAATAAATGTGTTGGGAAAAATAAATGAGGACAGATTTGTGATTTGCTGTTAAACAGCTACAAAATTTTCCAACTTTTGCACTTAGCAGATAGTTCCTACCTGATCAGAGAAGGCAGTGCTCAGAGCTGCACTCAGGCAGTTCTGCACGGTATGTTAGGCTGGTTTTGAATGAAGTTGCACTCATAGTTCCTCCAAATACAAATCACTCTTTCTCCTTTATTTTTATAGCATTTCTTTTTGTTAAGTCCCTTATTTGTTGCGGTGGACTGCCTGAAACAGAGGAATTCCATTCCAGGAGCTCTGTTCTTGTCTCCAGGCATTCAGTATGTGCCACAGAATCTCTGTGCTCACCTGGCTTTGGTTATTCCCACTGAATAGTAGGAACTGTGAAAGTTAGAGTGAAAAAAAGGAGATTAAAAGGCAGAGAATAGGATTAAAGCTGCGAGCTGGGAGATTCATTGAGGTTGTAGACAGAGAAGTGAGAGCCCCGCAGAAATTATCTGGCTGACAGATTAATTACCCAATGTTACAGTGGTTTTCTCATCCAAATTCAGCCCTTCAGTGAGAGGAACCTCAGCTGTTCTCCAGTGTAGTCAGAGGGGGACGTGAGCAGTCCAGCATCTGATGCCAACAGGAACTGGTTATAAAACTCAGACAGGTGGGCTGCACCGACCACACAGCTTTGCACAGATTATCAAGCCGATGCATCCGGACAGCGAAAGGCAGCTCCAGCTCACAGTGCTGCCCATGAGGCCGGGACAGAGGCTGCTCTGACAGCCAGCGTGGCACGGCCCTTCATGTCCTGTGCAGGGAATGCCCAACTACAACACCCTGGAAATACCACAGCCCTGCAAAAGTGCACCGCTGTTGTTATGGCTGAGCACTGACCTCTTCTATGAGCCTTCTCACTCCACGGCCGCAGCTCTCACTCTGTCCCAGCATGCAGAAGTAGAACATGGGAGAAAAGAAGTATTTATTTCTGTTTGTTTAATAAGTGTCACGTTTTTAAGGAGGAGATAGTCTGAATTTCTTCATGGAACTGGAGTTGCTTGTTGTTCCCGGAGGAGGTTTGGAAATAGAGATATGTGTCTCCATTGAATCCCATCACCTCCTGCTGGTAAGTAGCATACAACCTGCTCGTACAGCCAATCTGAGCCATGATATCATTACAAGCATTAGCCAAGGTCTTTTCTGGTGATCTGGCATTGCACAGCAAGAAGGCAAAGCTCCTGTTCATCATCTGAGGTCAAACATCGCTCCGAGTTCAGACGGCTGCAGAGCACTGCAGCTTCCTGAGCTCCATGGTCTCGACGTGGGAATCTCTTGCTTTGCTCTTCCTCCTGTTCTTCAGCTTATGCCTGGAATCCAGGACAGAATTACTGCTATTATTATGGTTTTCAGAAAAAAAAAGTGGAGGAGGTAAATATCTTGGGAGGAAATCATTTTTAAAATTGAGGTGTGGAGGTCTTTAAGCTCATAAAATCGTGCAGGCAAACTGACCTGGAGACGTAGCCTCGTATTAACAACGCTCCTTTTGCACTTCATAATGATTGTTCATCACTGCTGATTGCAGCAGCCAACGATTGCTTCGGCGTGTGATGCTGACTTTGAATATCACTAAAAGCTTTGATTCCCGCATGGACAGACAATGATGTTCAGCTGACGGTGGGTCTCTGTCCCACACCTCTGTCTGCTCTCCCACTCCCACTGCCAGGCAGCCAGAGTGCAGCACAGGCCCTAAAACTACCTGCAGAAAAGCAACATCCACTGGCAGGCAAGGAGTTGTTGATTGAACTGAGCAAAGCAGAAGTCTCGTTGGCAGCGGATGTGAGGAGCAGGGATAGGTGGGAGCTGCTGGGACGGAGCTGATTGCTGCTGCCAAGTGAGCACACTGCCATCGGGGATGGGGTGCATGGGGCTGCTGTTAACCCCATGGCAGAGCAGAGTGTGTCAAAGCAGTTCCCTGAAGTTCCGTTCCTCGTCCTGGTATGATGCTAAAATTACACAGAAACAGAAAGTTGTAACGAAAAAGAATGTTAATTGAGACCTTGAAGTCAGAGGAGTATTTTTCATTAAATAAATTAGTAATAATAGCAATATCTGAAAGCAGCACGTCACCTTATAGCTCTGAAATTCAGGCACCCGCTACAAAAAGGGCTTAGGAAGGACTGAGTGCACAGACCAGCTCTGCTCAGATCCAAGCGCCTGCACTGCACATGTGCATCCCAGCACACAGCCCAGGTTGGCTGCTGTGCCCCCCTGCAGCAAAGGGAAGGAGCTGCTACAGGGACACCCAGCCCTGCACCAGGACACCCAAAAAGCAGCCACGCCTCGTGCACACCGCAACGGGCCCCTCCACGAGGAGGGAGACCTGCAGGACACACAGCCCGGGCTGCAGGTGGTGGTCATCAGGTGTGGGCTTTGCTGCTCTTTGAGAACGGCTAATTGTGTTTTACTCGGTAATCAGAGGCTCTTACGGCAATTTTCCCCCTTCATCTTACCTTCCCAGACTCACCTGATTTAGATGCCACTCGTAATTAAGCACGCTATTAATAACAGCACTTGACTCAGGCCTCGAGCTGAAGGTATTTTCCAATTTTCCTCTGATTCCTTCATCAAAGTGACTCCCAGGAGCTGACGGGTGCACAGATAACAGAGCAGGGCAGACCTGTTATGCCAAACACTGACGAGGCCTCAACAAAAACGCTCTCCATCCCACCCACAGTCACTCCCTGTGCCTTTTCCCTTTGCACCATTCTGCACCCTGCATCCCTACCCTCCAAAATCCATGTTTTTGGCTGTGCTGCTTGCAGAGCTCTGTGGCATTCCCCATCCCTGGAATGATGCTGTATGAGGGGGGCAGCTGCTTCGTTCCGTGGGTGTTTTTTAGATACCAGCATATCCAGCCTTCACCATCGATACATTAATAGGATCCCGATCCATGGACTTGCTCACTGGGAAGTATGGATAATTTAATAGAGATTTGACTAATAGAAGAATCAATTTGTTTTTTTCAATGCTATCTTGGACTGGAATGCTGTGCTCTGCAAACTAACATATTTCTTCCTGCTTATCCCATCGATACGGGCTGATTTTGCTGGCTGTTGTATGGACCAAATGAGTAAATATGCAATCTAGATTTTTTACAATGCTTTTTATAATTAAAGCTCTGCCATCCAAAAAAAACAACTTCTTTTTATCTGTTAGTAACATTCACAGCATCCCATTTTCACTTCAGTTTTGATCTACGGTTTTCATATTGAAGAAGCAGACCCCATTCAGTTAGACCTGCAGAAAGACAAACCCCAACAGCCTTCCCCTGTCCCACATGCAGGCCACCAGTGTGGGCAGCATCCATCACTGAGGAGGGCTGGGGCTGCTCTCAGTGCTGGGGCAGAGCGGAATGAGTGCAAACCAGCTCCCTATGGCAGCTGTTAAAAGCGATAAAGGAGCTCCAATTGCAGCTTAAACTTCCTTTTTTCCAAAGCATTGGAAATAATTAACTTCTTCAAATATAGCTCCTTCATACCCATGCTAGAATCAGGCGGTCTAAAAAGCAAAACGATATTTTAATAGCTGCGTTCATAATTACAAACACCATTCCCCACCCCAGCACTGTTTTCAATTAGCTGTGCGGATCTGTGTGGATGGCTCTGCTCTCCCTGCCCTGTGCCTCCAATGGATGCTGCAGGCTCTCAGTGCTGCACAGCTCCTCAGTGCCTGTGCCACCATCCATGGCGACTCTGTGGTTCCGTGCAGGTCCCAGGGACCTCATGGGAAGTACCCCCAAACTGTGGGAAGGGGCTCGCTTAAGGACAGAAGTTAATTACATCAGATTTCGGTGGGTGTTGGCAGTTAATACTCATAACGCAGGGGAAAAAAAAAAAAAACAACAAAAAAACAATGTGTAATTGTGCAATTTTAGAGCGCTTGTGACATAAACACATCCCCCAAGTGCTGTTATTCTTGGTTTCCCAGGGCTGCAGAACAGCGGGTGGCTGTCAGCGGGCACCGCAGCCCCACATCCCGTGTGCCAAGCAGGGCCTGAGGGATGGGAACACGGGGCAGCAGGCAGCTGGGCCGGGACACGAGGTGTGGGGCGCTCACTGGCTGCTGGCTCTGTCCCCAGGCCGCCTTGGAACCCAGCTTGGTGGTGCCCAAATGCACCGAGCGGCTCAGTCAGGGTCTGCACGCAGCTCCATGGCCCGCACATGTCAAGGTGGGGAGAGAAGAGCCATTGCACTGCTATGTGCTACTGGAAGCAAAGCAACTTGTAGAGCTGAGCGCTGCAGCTGTCACTTCGGTGTCTCCTGCTGCATAGCTGGGCAGGCATTCAGTGCCAATAGCGTTGTGGAGCCGGGATGCAGCACCAGGGAGCTCTGTGAGTCCCTGCAGTGCAGTCACCACTTCGGGCATTTCCAAACCTTTCAGGAAGTCACCGCCACGATAAAAACCCAAACTACGTATGTGCTGTAGCAGGGGACGTGGGCGGCTGTTCCAGCACACAGATGCGCGCTTTATGTAAGAAAACTCCCCGGGCCCCTCAGCCCGCCGACTTTCCGGAGGACGCGAACCGGAGCCGCGCCGCCGCCGCCGCCTGCGGGGATCGCCGTGGGTCGGGCCGGGCCGCGCTCCCCGGCTCTGCGCGCTCCCGACGCCCCGCTCGCAGCTCCGCTCCCGCCGCGCCCCGCGGGGCCGCGCCCCCCCCCTCCCCCTGCCGCGTTGCTCCCTCCGTCGGGAAGCAGCGCTCGGTTCGGGCGGAGCGTCCCGCACAGCTGCATTTCTGGGAGTGCAGATGTTGCTAATGGCAGCTTAAGGCACGGATGGGCAGAGAGCAGATGGGCTGCGGCGGTGCCATATGGGCCGTTTAGCCTCTCGACCCGACGGGTATCAATCACGCGCGTCCCGGGGACGGCGGAGCGGCTCCGAGCGGCTGAGGAGCACCGGGGATCACCGCCAGCCCCCGGAGCGGGCAGCGGGGGATGCGAACGCACCGCTCTGCCGCGCCGAGAGAGCAGAGCCGGCGGTCAGCACCGAACCGCCCGCGTGAGGGCCGGGCCCCGACAGCTGCCGAGCAGGCAGCCCACGGCTTCTTGTCCTGAAATACGGAAAACGGCGTTATGGAGCCCCGAATAACCGGATAGCAGTGGGAACAGAACCGCGTGGCTATGGGAAGCAGTCTGTGCGTGGTGCCAGGGGAGGTCCGGGCCGGGAAGGACAAACGATTCTCGTTCAGAAACGTAGGGAAATCTGAGGGCGGGGCTCCTCGTGCAAATCAATGCCGAATGAAGCACCCAAGTTCGGGTTCCCCACCCCCGACGTTGTGCCACACTTGGGCCCTGCTGCTACCAGCACCACTGTGCTCCTTCGGCTCCTGCACCGCAATGCTCCTTTGGGCCTGGGGACTTCACAGATTCATAGAATGGCCTGGGTCGCAAAGGCCCACAGTGCTCATCTCGTCCCAACCCCCTGCTGTGTGCAGGTCACCAACCAGCAGCCCAGGCTGCCCAGAGCCACATCCAGCCTGGCCTCGAGTGCCTCCAGGGAAGGGGAAAGTTCACCCCTTGCTGTATCGCACACAGCAATCCCATCCATCTCTGTGCTTCCATCAAACACACAACCACAGGCCTCCACAGGGGTATTCTCCAAAACCCAGCCTTGGTACTGCTGTGGTGCACTCGTCCTGGTGGGCTGCACACCAGAACCGGCTGGCAGCAGGCGATGCCCTTTGGGGTCACGGCATTTTGGCTTTGCAGCGTATGCAGGTTCAGCCCTTCCGTGTCTGAGCAGAGCAGCTCAGCACTGCATCTCTCCAACCACCCGTGGGAGTGGCGATGGCACAGCTCTGCACACACAGCATGTGCACACGTGGATGTCCGTGTGTGCTGTGCCCGTGTGTGCCCATGTGTCCCCAGGGCAGCCCACACAGTTCTCGCACCCCAACACAGCACTGGGTTACACACCGGGCAGAGCAGCAGAGAAATAGGGACTAACAGCACTTTGTGTTTGGTGCTTTGGGGGAAGAGCGATGCTTCTTTTTAATTAAACGTCTCCTTTGTGCTCTCGTATTTAGGTACCAAAATACGGCATTTTGCCACATGTATGAAATTGTGTTTGCATTTATTTAATTTGGAGTCCTTTTTTAAAGGCATGGAGTCTCGAATGTTTGTTCTCCATTTTTTTCACATCATTACTCTGATACTGCTTGATTAGCTCCCTCCCCAGTCATGATTGGTAATTAAAATAGGCATTAAAATTAGTCACTTAGCAATTTTGCTGTTCAATTGGCAATTAAATTACTTAATTGCAATTAAAGTCCTAATTTTAATTGGCAAAATGATAGATGTAGATTTAAGATAATATGTATAAATACTTTAATAAGTGTCTATATAAGGATTACTTAATTACTCAACTTCAAGTTTATGCTGTTAACTTCAGAACTTTTAAGTGAGTAATGAAATTTATATCACATCTATTCTAAGGATATGGTAATGAGGTGCATCTCTGGGCCCTGAGCAAGGTTTGCTCCATGCAGGTCGGATCGCAGCGCTGTGCTGCACGGCACCGTGTGCTGCTGTGCTGTTATGGGCTCTCTTTTCTCATCTTCATCAGCTTGTAGAATCACAGATCACAGAACCACACAACCGTGGAATCATAACGGTTGGAGAAGGCCTCTAGGATCCCCAACCCCACCCACCCCCCATGCCCACATCCCTCAGTGCCACATCCCCACGGCTCTGGGACACCCCCAGGGATGGTGACCCCCACTCCATGGGCAGCTGTGCCACTGCCTGACTGCTCTTTGGAGAAGGAATGCTTCCTAATACCCAGCCTGACCCCAGCAGAACGTGAGGCCGTCCCCTCCCGTCCTATCGCTGCTGCCTGGTGCAGAGAGGGAGAACCTACAACCTCCTTTTGGGGAGCGCGCCTTCTCCCAGCCCTCGGGAAAAGCCTTTGGGCTGCAGACATGGGATGAGCCGCTCAGGGCCCTATGGGAGAGCACCCGCCAGACGTACGGCATCTCCGCGTATTTGCCTTCTCTCTGCTGCACGAAACGATCGCATCTCTGGTTTTCGTTGTATTTTTTCCCCCAAATCCCGTTCATTTCGAGCCGAGGCCGCTCCCCTCCCGCAGCCTGGGCACCCCGTGCCTCGTGCCGGATCGCTCCGCAGTTCCCCCGCCCATCCCGTCCCGCGGTTCGGTCCCGTCGGAGCTCCGGGCTATTTCGGGCGCTTTTGGCGCGCCGCGCGGTTGCGTCAATGGCGGCGCCGCTGCGTCACGGCCGGGCCGCCCCGCCCCGCCCCGCCCCGCGCTCACTTTTTCCCTTTCGCCCGCGGGTGACGCCGCCGCGCTCCATGCAAATGAGGCGGCGCTCATGCAAATGAGGCCCCGCCCCGCCCCGCCCCGCTTAAGGTGCCGTACCGACGGGGCGGGCGGGGATCCCCGGGCGCGCCCCCGCGGTCCGCCCCGCCCAGAACCTGGCGGGGGAGCTCCGCCGCGGGCACGCGGAGCGCCGGGCACGGCGGCGGCGGCCGCGCACCTCGAGCGCGGCACGGCGCGCCCCGCGCGGAACCACCGACGGCGGCCGCGGGGAGAGGGGCGGGGAGCGGGGGGCGGCCGCGGGGCGACGCGGGGCGGCCCGAGCCCACCTTAAACCGTGACTCGCGGTGATGTCACGTCGGAAATTTACCAAAGCGAGCGCTGGCCAACGGCGCGGGGCGGCCGGCCCCGGCGGGCTGATTGGGCGGGCGGCGCTGACGCGCGGTGACGCTCGAAGCCTTTAGGTGCACGTTGGCTGGGAACGCGGAGCGCACATAAACAAAGGCACATTGCGGGAAGGGCACTCCGAGCGCTCCGCTCGCACGGCGCTGCGCTGCCGCCGCCGCCGCTCCCGCGCGGAGTCCCGCCGTGCCCGGCCGTGTCCCGCCGTGCCGAGCCGTGCCGGCCCCGCGCCCACCGCCGCCCGCCACTTGGATGCCCGCTCCGCACTCCGCTCTCCGGTGAGTCCCGTGACGCCGCGCACTCCGTGCCCGGGCGCTGCCCGCGGGGTTCCGCGCGTGGGGCGCGGCCGCCGTCGGGGGATGCGCGGGGCGGCGGCGGCGGGGCCGTTCTCGGCGCGTGTCCCGCTCGGGCGAGGCCGGGCTCGCCCGGTTTGAGGCTGCGCTTTCCGTCGGCTTCGAATGAATCCGGGCTCGCTGTTGGCCGTGCCCCCTCGGGCAGGGCTCCAAATGTCACCGCGGCGCCGGGACCTCGGGGAGATGCGGCCGCCCCCGCTTCTCGCCTCTCCCGGCGGGGCGGCTCTGACGTGAACGGCGGGGAGGAAAAACCGAAGCGGTTCCCTCTGCCAGAAAAGCGAGGGCAGAGCCGCCCGCGTGCGCGGAGCGGCACGGAGTTTCCCCCCGACCTCCGTCCCCGCCGCGCCCACGCGCGCCATCCGCAGCCGCCGGAGCCGTTCCCGCAGCCGGGGCCGGGCGGGGGGAACGGCGAGGGGGGTCGGCGCTTCTCTCTTTCGGTGCCCGCGATCCGAACGCACGCGAGCGGCTGACGGGCGCGTGTGTTGCAGCGGGCGCACCGGGCAGGCTGGAGTCCCCCTCCGAGCGCTGACACCGCCGAAACTTCGCTCCCCGCCGCGTCCCGACGCTGTCCGCCTTTAGTTCCCTCGAAAACGCCTCCAACTCGCCTGAAGGTTTGTTAGCTCCGCGAGCCCGAGCGGCGGTGCGGGGCGGGGGTCGCGGCGCGGGGCCGGGATCCCGCAGCCGGGCGGGGGTCCCTCAGCCCCCGCCGTCCCGGGCGTCGCCGTCGCTGGGAGCGGGGGGGGAGAGCGGCGCGGGGCCGGCGGAGGGCGCGGAGCCGCCCGGGCTGAGTGTGTGTCCCCGTTTCGTTTCCAGCCATGCCCTGTGTTCAGGCTCAGTATGGGTCCTCGCCTCAAGGAGCCAGCCCGGCCTCCCAGAGCTACAGTTACCACTCTTCAGGAGAATACAGCTCCGATTTCTTAACTCCGGAGTTTGTCAAGTTTAGCATGGACCTCACCAACACTGAAATCACTGCCACCACTTCTCTCCCCAGTTTCAGTACCTTTATGGACAACTACAACAGCAGCTACGACGTGAAGCCTCCTTGCTTGTACCAAATGCCCCTGTCCGGACAGCAGTCCTCCATTAAGGTGGAAGACATTCAGATGCACGGCTACCAGCAGCACGGCCACCTGCCCCCCCAGCCCGACGACGTGATGGCCCATTCGGGCTCTGTCTACTACAAGCCCTCCTCACCCCCGACCCCTTCCACGCCCGGCTTTCAGGTGCAGCACGGCCCCGTGTGGGACGACGCCGGCTCCCTGCACAACTTCCACCCCAACTACGTGGCCACCACGCACATGATCGAGCAGCGCAAAGCGCCCGTCTCCCGCCTCTCGCTCTTTTCCTTCAAGCAGTCGCCCCCCGGCACTCCCGTCTCCAGCTGCCAGATGCGTTTCGACGGACCCCTCCACGTGCCCATGAACGCGGAGCCGGCCGGCCCCCACCACGGCGTGGACGGGCAGCCCTTCGCCGTGCCCAGCCCCATCCGCAAGCAGCCTCCCATGGCCTTCCCCGGGCTGCCGCTGGGCCACGCGCCGCAGCTGCTGGACAGCCAGGTGCCCTCGCCGCCCTCGCGGGGGTCCCCGTCCAACGAGGGGCTCTGCGCCGTCTGCGGGGACAACGCTGCCTGCCAGCACTACGGCGTGCGCACCTGCGAGGGCTGCAAGGGCTTCTTCAAGGTGAGCGGGGCCGGGGGGGGGGCGGAGGGGTCGGGGCAGAGCGGAGCGGAATTCCCCGCGGCGGAGCGAAAGGATCTCTTTATTTCGGCGTCCTGATTGAATAATCGGATCGTTTGGAATGGAGAAGGTCTCCAAGGGATGTGAATAGTATGAGTGCCCACGGATGTGTATTTGCCGAGCGCCTCCGTCCCTTCTCTCGGCATATAAAGCGCTGTGGGGTTAGCTCAGATGTTAACGCTGTCAATATTCTGTTGTTAAATGCCCTGGGAAAAAAAGGGAGAAGGGGGGAGGGGGGGGGAGGGGAAGAGAGAAAAGGGGAAGGGAAAAAAAAAAAAGAAGAGGAAAAAAAAAAGGAAAAAAATAAAAAAAGGGAGGAAAAGGAAAAAATGGGGAGAAAGGAAAAAAAAAAAAAAAGAGGAGAAAGAGAAAGGAAAGGAAATGGGAGAAAGAAAGGAATGGGGGAGAAATGCGGCGGCGGGGAGCGGGGCCGGCGGCTCCTGCGGACCCCCCCGCTGACAGCGCGCTCTCCCCGTCCCGCCCCGCAGCGCACGGTGCAGAAGAACGCCAAATACGTGTGCCTGGCCAACAAGAACTGCCCGGTGGACAAACGCCGCCGGAACCGCTGCCAGTACTGCCGCTTCCAGAAGTGCCTGGCCGTCGGCATGGTGAAGGAGGGTGAGTGCGGGGCTCTGCGCCGGGCCGGGCCGCACGAGCCGAGCCCCGTCGGGGCGGCTGAGCCGCGCTTCTCTTGCAGTGGTTCGCACAGACAGCCTCAAAGGCCGGAGGGGTCGCTTGCCATCCAAACCGAAGAGCCCCCAGGAGCCCTCTCCCCCCTCTCCCCCGGTGAGTCTGATCAGTGCGCTGGTGAGAGCCCATGTCGACTCCAACCCGGCTATGACCAGCCTGGACTATTCCAGGGTAAGCTGGACCGAGCTCGCGTTGGGACCTTGCCGCGCCCTCCGCGCCCGGCACGCAGCGGCCGCCCGCAGCCCGCAGCCCGGAGCGGCTCAGCACAGCGCGTTGCGGCGGGCGGACGGACAGACGCTCCCCGGCCGCGCTCCGGGCGTCCCCGGCGCCGGCTGTGCCGCTCCCCTCGCGGGCTGCGCCGTACGGCCGGCCCCGCCGGGCGGCCCCGCGCTGAGCTGCGCGGAAACGGCGATTTGCATATCGCGAGCGGCGACCTCGTCGCGCCGTTCCTAATGGAATTAATTGCCCCGGAACATCTAATTTCCTTAGTGGTCAGAGAGAGATTTAATTGTTAGAAAAACCCGGCTCCCCTCTTAGAAACGGGGTTAGCAATTTCACGGGTTATATACTTCGGAGAACCTCGTTAAGTGCTTTTTAAAATGAATTTCCAGTTCCAGGCTAACCCCGACTACCAGATGAGCGGGGACGACACTCAGCACATCCAGCAGTTCTACGACCTGCTCACCGGCTCCATGGAGATCATCCGCGGCTGGGCGGAGAAGATCCCCGGCTTCACCGACCTGCCCAAAACCGACCAGGATCTGCTCTTCGAGTCCGCCTTCCTCGAGCTCTTCGTGCTGCGCCTGGCATACAGGTGAGCTGCCGCCAGCCGGGATGGGGGCGGTGGGAAGCAGAGCCTTTTGGGGCCGGTTAATGAAGCCGTGCTTTATTAACTCCATGGTAATTAGGTGCCTCTTAAATCCTTCGTTTATTGCTCCTCGACTAATTAGTTGTTTAGCTTTTCTCCCCTCATCTTCTCTTTCTTTCCCTTTCCCTTTTTGCCTTTCCCTTTTTGCCTTTCCCTTTCCCTTTCATTTTTTTTTCTCTCCTCCTTTTCTGTCCTCTTTTTCTCTCTCTATCATTTTTCTTTTCCCATCTAATTTTCCTTTCTCGCCTGCTCCCCCATTCACGCTGTTGATGTCACACTCCCTGCAGGTCGAACCCGGTGGAGGGGAAGCTCATCTTCTGCAACGGGGTTGTCCTGCACCGGCTGCAGTGCGTCCGCGGCTTCGGGGAATGGATCGATTCCATCGTTGAGTTTTCCTCCAACTTGCAGAACATGAACATCGACATCTCGGCGTTCTCCTGCATCGCTGCCCTGGCCATGGTGACAGGTCAGTGCCCCCCACCCATCTCCTGCCCCCCACTGCCGTCCCGCGGTGTCACCCCGTAACGTCCCGCGCCCTCCCGTGTGTTTTGCAGAGAGGCACGGGCTCAAAGAACCCAAGCGGGTGGAAGAGCTGCAGAACAAGATAGTGAATTGTCTCAAGGACCACGTGACTTTCAACAACGGGGGCCTGAATCGCCCCAACTATTTGTCCAAACTCTTGGGGAAGCTCCCCGAACTCCGCACGCTTTGCACGCAGGGGCTGCAGCGCATTTTCTACCTGAAACTGGAGGATTTGGTGCCACCGCCAGCAATAATCGACAAACTCTTCCTGGACACTTTACCTTTCTAAGACTCTTCCCGTGCACTGACGCTGAACTCGAGGAACCTTCGCCCGTCGGAAGGGGACTTCAGCTGGGCACGGGGCAGCGCGCGGGGCGGCACGGCCCCCCCAGCCACCTGTGAGCCTCCTGCGGGCGGAGCGCGACGGGGCGTTTGGCTCTGGGGCACCATGGATGCGGCTCTTGGACTTCCCGAATCCCATGGTATAAACTTTTTATTCTCGGCTTATAGATGAGTTTATTATTGAGGACTTCTGGTTAAGCAGACGAAGCAATCTGGCGACGCCGGGCGCGCGGCTCAGAGCGAGAGGGGCAGCCCACGCGCTGAGGGACCCGCGGGCATCGCCTCCTAAAGACTTAAAGTTTTCTGCTGTAAAAGAAAGCTGTAATATACACAGATCCTAAATGTTCCGTGGGTGGCATGCCAGGAAGGAAGGGAAAGGCTTGTACAGTTATCAGACGCCGTTTGGCTTTTCTACAAATGAACCCGTGCCTAGTCATGAATCTATATGGGAACCAATTCTAAAGAATTAAGAAATAAAAGCTAAGCGTGTTTGGGGGGAAAAAAAACACATTAAAAAGGAGAAGGAAAAGCGAATCGCTCCGTGCGAGGGGAGCGTGACGACCCTAAGGTGGCAATGTTATAGGCACTTGCTATTCAGTAATGTCTATATTCTATAAATAGTATTTCAGACACTATGTAGTCTGTTAGCTTTTATAAGGACTGGTAGTTCTCTGAGCTTCAAACGTTTTCTCAGTTGTAAAATAGGTGGGCACAAAAGTATTACCGACCCCGAAACCCTCGCAGAGGGACTCATAGTGTTTGTAAGCACCGTCCACACCCCTTGTTTGTAAGTGTTGTATGTACTGTTGATGTTGATTAAAAGAAAAGAAGTTTATATCTTGATTATTTTGTTGTCTAAAGCGAAACGAACTTTGCATGCAGCAGCTTCTGGCCGTTTCCAGAGTGCTTATAATATACATCGCTCCCTGGAAATTACTGAGCACTTTGAATTTTTGTTCTGTTTTGTTGGTTATTTTCTTTTTTTAATGTCTAAAAATTGTCGGTTAATATATTATTTTATGTTGGAGTAATATTTTTAATATTGCCATATACTGTAGTATTTTTTCTTTGTATATTTCCAGTATGGCACACGATACAGATCACTGCCTTTTTTTCTATGGTGTACAACAGTTAGAAACGCGGATTTGTTTTTTTTTTTCCCCTATAACTCTTTCTTTGAGAAAGACAATTTTAATGTTTACAACAATAAAACGTGTAAACGAACAGAATCTCGTCTTCTTTCTGTCCAAGTGAGAAGCAGCAGCGCCAGCACCCATTGCAAATAAAGGACAATAGACTGACAATGTAGTAATAAACCGCACAGGAGAATGGATGGGGCGGTTTCGTTTCAGTAACGCGCGGCGGAACGCAGAGCGGCTCTGCGGGAGGAGGAGGAGGAAAAGCCCGCACCGAGAGGTTGGTCCTTGCGCCGCTTTCTGTCCTCGTTCGGAAAGCTTCGGGTCCTTCGGCCGCTTCGGCACCGCCGGGCTCCCGCACCGCTCTTTGCGGTCCGTTTGGGGTGCGCAGCGCAGGACGGGGCGGCCCCGGGGAGGTTCGGTTCGGTTCCGCACCGCAACGCCTGCGGGTCCCGGGAAGCGCCGCTCCGGGGAAGGCGAACCGCAACGCGGCTTTGTGGGAATCAATTGCGGTCAGCGGCGCGTTAGGAAGGAACTTCCCGGTCAGTTCAGGGGCTGCAGAAGGAGGCGGCGATACGGCCGTGCCCTCCGTCGGCTTCAGCCCGGAGCGGCGCCGGGAGCCGCGGGACGCGGGCAGGGAGCGGCGGTCCGTTCCGGACTCGGAACTGGCGGGGGAAGCTGGGGAATTTGGGGAACTTCCGCCTCCTGCGGCGGGGATAAACGGAACGGCCGCCGCTCCTCCATGTGCTCTCTTGGACTCTTTGCGACGCTCCTGGCTGCCGCGTGCTCGACCCCCAGCAGCCCCAGGAGGCAGCCGGAGGGCAGAGGCAGCCCTTAGCGTGCCCTCGGCACGCTCCCCGGAGCGGAGCTGCCCCCGTTCCCCCCGCTCCCGCAGCCCCCGGGCGCCGCCCGCGCCGCAGCGCGGTGGATCGGGGGCGGCCGCGCCGTCGGGGAGAGGCGGCTCGGCGGCAACTCCACGACCGTCCGCGGACCCGAGCCGGAGCGTTGTTCCGTCGGGGCCGTGGGTGTGCGGGGCCGCGGCCGATAGCACCGGCGGGGCTATTTCGAAGCATTTTTTTGGAGCGCTCCGGGCCGATTGTCCCCTCTTCGGAGGAGCGGGACAGCCCGGAGGCGCCGATACTCGGGAAAGAGCCGGCGGGCAGAGCGGACAGGAAGCGCAGGGGGAGGTCGGATCGACCGCGGTCCCCTCTGGGAGCGGGGAAACACACGGGGGCCGGGTTAGGGGCCGGGGCCGGGCGGGAGGCGCGGGCACAGGTGCGGGGCGGCCCCAGGTGCGGGGCCGGGTGGGGCTCAGATCCGCGGGGCAGAGGCCGGCCGGGCTTAGGGCGATCCGCTCGGCGGCCGCTCCTCCGGCAGAGCGGGACTCAGGGTCCACTCCTCTGGCGGCCGGGTCCCGCGTGCTGCTGGCGTTGCCCCCTTCTCTCCGCTCGGCGCCGACGCAGAGGCCGGAACGGAGCCGTCGGGTGCGGATGGACGAGGAGGAATGGATTCCCGGTAAGCGCCCAAAGCAGTGAGTGCCGCTGCCGGCCGGCGCTCGTGCCGGTATCGGCCTGGGTGCGGGTGCTGCGTGCCGGCCGGGCTCTGCTGCTCGGTATTGCCGACGCCGTCGAGACTTTAACCCTTACACCGAGATGCCGCCCGGTGCGGCTTCCTGTTGGGCCACGGGCTGCTTTCACTCGATACTTTCTTTTGGCCGAGTATTTGAAAGAACTTTTCTGCCTCGCGGAGCGCCCCGGGCGCAGCAGCCGTCCGTCCTTCGGCCGCAGCCCCGCACGATGCCATTCCCTGCCGGGCTGCGGGGGGAGCGGCACGGAGCGGCACAGCCCGAGCTCGGCCGAGCCCCGCTCTGGTCGGAGGGCGTTACTTTCAGATGTACGGTATCCCCGATTAGTAACGGTGTTAATTGTTTCAGCTGCACACCGATCGTTACATTTGGGGCTGCCTTTTGTGCTCGGCCTGCGTGAGAAGGCAGACAAAGCCGTTCTGCTTGGTTCCCTCGGGCTTTCATTTTTTTTCTGGTTTGTTATCAGTTTGTTACCCGACTTCTTTGCTCGTATGTTGGACTGACTGCTGGAGTCGCTCCTTCAGTGCAGTGATGCATTGGAACAGAGCCTGTTTGCTGCAGTTATCTAAAGCCACTTTCTTCTTTCCACACGGTTCTATCGTAGGCCATCCCAGTGCTGGACACATTTTTCCCTCTGATTTGGAGAGGTGAGGGGATGGTGCTCGTGTGTAATCCCCCGAAACATGTTTGCAATGTGACAAACAAACCGGGGTGAGCTCAGGTCAGATGTTGGCTCGTTCAGTGCATTGTAGTCATCTGACATTTAATGCAAGCTGCATTTCTCTGCGACCCAGGCAGTGCAATGCATGCCTTGTGTGTGCGGGGCTCTGCGTCCCATAGAACTGTATGTCTGTGGTTCTGATGGAATCCACGAGTGCAGCTCAGGGCCGAGGCAGTGTCACGACATATTCTGGGGCTGCCTTTCCTGAGCGCCGTATGGGAAAGATGAATTACCGCAGGCGTGACACCCTCGCAGGAGCTTTATTAGTTTTGGAATGCAATCAGCAACACTTGCTTTCTTAGCCCTTTACCTAATTATCCTCATCGCATATGTCACAGGCGTAGGGAACAGCCAGCAGGAATTTATGTCTGGGGAAGTCAGAGCCGGGGAGCTGCTCTGTGTGATTTTAGCCCCCTGACTTCTCTTTGGTAGCAGAAGTCCCCGCGCTGGCCGTGTGCGTAGCGCACCTCGGATGCACCTGGAGGTGATTTCTGCTGTATTAGTGAACCCACTGCTGCATAATCTGCATTTGCTGAAACGTTAGCCCTAAGTAACCTTTGTGGCTGGCTGTGGTGCGGAGGGAGATGTTGGTATTCATGAATGTTTTGACATGTTTGACATTTTCTATACGGTGTGCTCTTTCTCTGTTCTTCTGATCTCCTCCTGCCTCCTCTCCCCAGCTGCAGCAGTAAATGCCCCCCCAGGCTGGGGGTGTGCTGGGCAGCATGGCTTTGGGTTTCACTTTCAAGGTGGGCACCAGGGCAAATAATGCGATTATTGCATTTTAATGGGATGCAACTCTAACCAGAAGAGCTCATTTTGACGAAACAGGTGATTTGTGTTCCCCTTCCAAAGGGACACATCTGGCGTACGGAGCTGTGAAATCGGAAGGCAGGGATTTCTGCAGAGCTGGGGCTTCGTGTGGATGTGCTATAAACGCCTTGGGTTGGGTACAGCAGCAGCAAGGCAGCAGGGCTCACTTCAGCAGGGTGGTGCCTGACTTTAAGGCTCTGTTTTCTGCAGGACAGCAAATGTGCCAAACTCCGCAGTGACTGACGTTAAAACAAATGTAAACAGCACAGTTGTTGGGTAGGCCTCGTGCTTGGGTTATTTCTGAGTTTTGTCAGCATCTCTATGCGTGCAGGGCTCTGAAAGCCACTCCTGTTGGTAAACGTGGGCCTTTCTCTGTGCTGAAAGGACGCAGAGAGCCAGTCGGGTGGTTTGGGCACTGAGCATTGTGTCCCTCTGCTCCTCTGTGAGGATGGAGTGGCTCTCAGAACAGCCGGGCGGTGTGCTGGCACAGGGCAGGGGCGATGCTGGAGCGCTCCCATCGCCTCTGGGTGCAGCTGTGCTGTGGGGGCTGCACTGCAGCCCTTCTCTGCAGACAGTGCTGATGGGTGGATGCTGTGCTAATGCCCCAAATTGCAGCACTGCACATCTGGTGAGGGAAAGACTTTCATAGAGCAGCTCTGTTTGCAGTGCTGCCGTGTGCTTGCTGTGTGTCTCACTGACAACATATGGATTTGCTCATGTTGAGAAACACCAAATCATATTAGCTAATTTTTCTTAGCTTAGTTGTGTGGGGTTCTGTTTTTTTTTTGTTTGTTTTTGTTTTAACAGACATATCAATCTACAATTTTAATTATTCCATCATTTTAATGTCACACGTGACCTACTTGGCACACTTTATTCACCGGTCAGAATTACCAGCAGTGAAATGAAGCTGTAAAATGAATGGCAGAAAGTTCTCACTGTGCCTTCATCCTGAGTGTGCCCGGGTTCCTTTCTGTCACTGGGGGTTGGTAGCATTCCTGCGTGTGACCCACAGAGGTGTGCTGTGTGCGCAGTGAGAAGTGTTAGGCCTGCACCGGGCGCCTGTCTGCATCAAGTAGCTGTGGTGCATCCCGTGCACTCTGCACCATCCTGTCCTTCGCGAGCACTGAGAGAGGTGTGTCAGCACGTTCTGCCTTTGGGCTGTGTGGGTGCACCACTGGGGAGGTCTGAGCGCATTTCTCAGGTCAAAGCTGGGATCCCAATTGCAGCTGGGCTGTGCTCGGCGCGGAGCTGGGAGGCAGAGAGCAGCTGTGACATTTATCAAACAAAACGTGGATGGATCCATCCCTCGGCTGAGCCGCGGCGCTCTGCGGGCTGTGCAGCAGGTGCTGCGGTGCGCGTGTGCTGTGCGTGCAGCAGGGCTGTGTGCGTGCAGCAGGCACTGCACGGCTCTGCAACGCTGTGCCTTTGGCAGCATTTGTAAAGGGAAGGTGCAAACTCGATTCCTCTGCTGTACAGCATCTCCTGGGCAGATGCGAGGGAGGGCTGCCCAACTTCCACGGCAGCTCAGTGCCTTCAGCGCAGCGATTGCTCCGCTTTAATGCCGCCGTGGTTAATTCCTTAGGATCCCTTCTAAATGTTATTCTCCTGCAGCCCGTTCCCGAGTCTGCGAGGGCTGACATTTTTTGTCCCAGATATTTCCCCGCTCCGTCTCTGCTCTGTGCTGGCAGGGGCTGACAGCCGCGGCCCCGCAGGTGCAGGGCAGGTGAGCGGCCCCGCGGGCAGCGCTGTCACTTCGCTCTGCTTCACGGCGCTCTGCTCCGCGCCGCTGCCCGCAGGGCGCTGCCATTTGGCCCGGCCCGGCTGCTGCGCGCCCCCCCCGGGCTGAGCGCTGCCGGTCGGGGTTGGCTCTGCGGGGCAGGGAGCAGCAGGGCCGCCTGCAATCTCTGTGTTGTGCTGAGCCGGTTCTAAAAATCCTCTCCAAGCGGCCGGAGCGACGACTGAGTTGTTGGGGAATTTGGGTTCAGAGCGTTGCTAGCGGTTTAGGAGCCGTTGTTTTGACACCTTTGCTCGTTGTAAGTAATAGCACAAATCCACGTGTGAGGATGGGGGTGTGCCGAGCCCTCCGGGCAGGACTCTGTGCTCCTCTGAATGTGTTCGGTGGGGTTTTGTACCTGTTGTTAGTACACCAGATTTGAGACCTTCGTTTTCAAATCGCAGTATTTCCCTACATCCACAATTAGGTGTGTTGTGAAAGCAAAGGCCCAGGCACTGCGTTAACAGCTGTGTGTGTGTCAGTGTGAAATGGGACAACCCCTGCACGGTGCTCCCAGTGCTGGGGGTGCGATCCTCACCTGCTGCTCACCGCCCTCCAGCACCGCCCTGTGTGCTGTGCTGTGCTTTGCTTTGCAGCACCCAGGCACACAGCAGTACTGGTGAGCATGGCATCCTACCGTCATCCCTATAGGCAGTGGCAAAGGCTCCTGAGGAATAGGAACCCCAAGCCATGTATTTATGAGATTTTTGGCAAGGGTAATCTACTGCACAACTGAGGGCACAAGCAGGGATAATAAAGCACGGTTATGTCTACTGCAAATTAATTTTGAGTCGTATACTGATGTCTCTGCTCCTGCAAAACCTTTACGCGTTCAGTTTCTGTGGTAATTTCAAATGGAGCTTATAGAACTCCAGGAACTAAAATTTTTACTTCATTCCCAACAAAAACAAATCAATTTCATGTGCTCACATTACTTCCATAATCGTTTCTAAGTGAGCAATGCGGTTGTGAATGAGAAATACGTACTTTCTGCAGTACTTTTATTTCAAAGCTGTGTTGTAGCAGAACTGCAAACAAATGTGAGGCGGTGGCATGCAGCTCTGTGGTACTGGAGGCAATAGGGAGGGATGGTCGCTGGCTGCAGTTAACTGCAGATATCTGCCACGTGTTTCTGCAGTGCAGAGGAGAAGGTTGCAGGTTTGGTAGGCTCAGGGCTGTTCTGCAAATGGGGGAACTTTGGGTTGGTTTCCTGTGGCCAACAGAGGATGTGCGTTCCCTGAGAACGTGTGCAGTGGTGCTGCAGTTCCAGCAAGAAATCACGCAGTGTTTTTATCCTCACATCCACGATCCCCATAGAAGGTGAGCAAATATTTAGTTAGGCTTAGCACTGCGGTGTTCTCGTTCCAGACCAACGTGGAATTGGGGTAGGAATTGTTGGTTCTTCTTGCTGCAGGAGCAACAGTGTTGTCAAATTCAATCGCCATTGTAGGTGGAATCACTAAAGCAGCACATGGGAATGCAGGAGGAGATGTGTTTGGATGGGGAATCCTGCTGGGCTCTGGGAACCGCTGAGCTTCAGCAGCTCCTCCTTCTACTGCCATCTACTGCAGGGATCGTAGGAAAATGGGAAAGGGGATTAAAAGTGGAGAGGAATGGAACAGCCCAGCCAGGGCTTCTCCTCCTGTATGCGTCAGGTCCTGCTCTGTGCAGGTGGAGCAACCTGCTGGCACGCGGTGGTTGTGTTTGGGCTGCAGTCAGTGCTGCTGCTCGGGGCTGGGCTGGCCCTGCAGCTGCACATGCAGCCAGTGGCTGCAGGGGAGATGGAAGCTGCCATAAGTGCGTGCTGGAGGTGCGTTCCTCCTTAATCCAATGGGCTCTACCTCTAGGGTTGTGTTTTTCCCCATGGATTCTGTTCAGCCATCAGAGTCCTTGCTTGGGTGTTTCCTGGGATCTGATTTTAATGAGAACTAATGCAGATAGGGCTGCTGCTAGCTTGCAGAAAACACTGCTAATCACAAACTCCTTGCGAAACAGAGTTTTTAAACGCAAGTGTTCGTACAGCTACAGTGTGGTGGTGCACAGCTGTGTGATTTCGCTGTGGTGGTGTACAACTGTGTGATTTCAGTGGCTGTGTCTCAGCAATGGCAACCAAAGCTGTGCCGTGCAGCCTGGCACTGCGAGGCCCTGCAGCAGAGGGCTGGGCTGGGTGAGCAGACATGCTGCATGTTGGCCTCGTGGTGCATTGCACAGCCTTGCAAAGGGAGTGCAATAACCCGGGCACGGGGCAGCTCCAGCCTGCAGCTCCTGCACTGAGGGTTTCTGATCTGTGAGCGCTGATCCACGAAGATGAGGTGTGAACCAGAGCTCTCCCTGTGCAGGAGGAGTAACCCCGTGCCCTGTCCTCCTTTGGTGACAAACCAGCATTGGCTGTGCTGTGCAAACAGGGCTCTTTACCAAGCGGAGCAAGGAGGGAGAGTGCCTTCTCTCTGCTTTACTGGAGGTTTTTCCTGATTTTAATCAAGGAAGGTAACACTTGGATAAAGGGAGAGCTTTACTTTCAATTGTCGGTCCATGTTTTAATTTCGTTTTTTTCTCCCGTGCCATAGCAGCAGTTAGTCTCGTGTGTCAAAGGCTGTTTCCACAATTATGGTTTGCCTAATGGTCCTTTTGTTATAACTCATAGGCTAATAGAAGTCAGAGCTGGAAAAGACCTATTAGATTATTGAGTCAATGCCCTGCAAATGCAGGATATCATCTCCCAGATAGAGGAGGTATCAGGTATTATTAAACAGATTTTACACTTGATCTTAGTTAAATTGTGGTTAGTAGCCATCCAGTTCCTTGAACGGTACAACATCAATAGCTTAATTTTGGATTCTGGGGGAGTGTCTGCACTGATGTTTACCATTTGGCATTTCCCCATGTTGCCTGAAGATGTGCACGCTCTGAAGGAAAGGAGATAGATTCCTACCAGACGGCAGGGTGGGAATAATCCATCAGACATCCCCAAAGCCTTTTTATTCCTGGGTTAAAGCTGTGCAAAACATCACTTCTGCACAGACAAGTAACCCAGAGCAGCACACCGTGCTCCTCAGCACCGGCTGTGGGTCCTTAGGAAGCCCAGCTGGTTTTGCTCAGCACTGATGTGACCTGTTGGGCTGGCAGCAGAAGTGAAGGGGATTTTTCTCAGCTCTTCCTGCAGTGCTGGGCTGGGAGAGGAGGGCTGGAAGGGTCGTGGGCTCACCTGCTGCCTTAGTATAGAGCATAGATCACACCTCTGAATTATTTCCATCAGCTTCTCCTATAGCGAATTTCCCCTTTTTGGTAAATCCTGCCTTTTGCTGTTAAAGAATGCTTGCTGTTGAATACATGGGGAAAAAAATTGGGTATGCTTGGGCACTGCAGAGAGCGAGCAGAAGGCTGTGGGACTGTCAGGCAGCATTGCAGAAGAAGAAATTACAAAGTACTCAAGGCCATAGCTGTAAGTATCTCACTTGGCTAAAAGAGATGCACCGCTTTGTAGCACGTTTTCATTCCTGCGGCAGCTGCTGCAGCCTGCTGGCCTGACAGCCCTGGAGAGAGCAGCAATGAATTTTGTTGAGAATTGTTAATTTTGCATGTGGGGATGTGAGCTTTCATTTTGGCTGCAGGAGGGCTCTTAGAAATGCTGGTGCATCCTAGGCTTTCCTGGGGCTGCTGTGAGGTGCGTTGATTATGTATATTTTTTGTGTCCAAAAGAATTTATTTCAAATATGAAGGCGATATTGCAGTGTTGCTTTGTGGTTTGTGGTTTCTGCAGCTGGCCTGCGTGGCACCAAGGTGACGGCGAGGAACAGAAGGAGCGAAGTAGTGCTCATCACCTCGCTCATCTTATGTATCATTTTCCTCATCGGTGGGAAGAAATGCTTGGAAAAAAAACTTGCAAGCGAGGCGTCCTTCTGCATGGCATGGAAAGGGTTTTCTGCACTGTGAGCACATTCCCCCTGTAGCAGGTATGCTTATGGAGACTTCAGCATGCCCTTTACCTGTCAAACTGTATTGGATCTAAGTTTCCCTCCCCAGGGTCTATAATAAGCTTTAAAAACAATATATGAAGTGTGCCCCCAGGACCCCAAAACATTGGAAGCCAGGGCTTCGGAAGCATTTAGAGAGGAAAAACGGATGCGTCTCCTGCAGTCACTGTGTTTACCCACTGCTGCAGTGTGTCAGAGCCTGCTCCGAACAGCAGCCTGCTCCTACTGCCTACTGCCAGCCTGGGTCAGCTCCAGGGATTTGGGGTTTTTGGCCTGAGAAGGAATGGCTGCACAGGTACAGCTTGGCCCAGACCAGAGCCCTGCGTGGTGTTTGTGTAGAACGATTGAAGCAATGAGTTGAAGTTCTTTGGCTGGCAAATCCATGGCCTGCCCACCTCCTTCACCTCACCGAACAACGCAGGTAACAAAATGAGACTCTCAGTTATATTCATATTCTGTAATTTCCAGCCCAGTCCTGATATAAAGCAGGGCAGCTACAGGGAAGGTGCAGAAAGCAGATGCTGGCTGCAGCGTTTTTCCGTTTCCATTTGTTTAACCAACAGCTGGGGTTACGGTCTCTAATTTACGTGCAAATATTTTTCTTAATTTGGCAAGATAGATGCTCTCATTTTTCCCCCTATTATGCAGTAAGCTCAAAGCAGTGGGCCAACCCCCATCCTGCGACAGGTAACCGGCATCAATGAGAGTGGGGCTGGGCTGCAGCTGGGAATGGGAAGTTTGTCTTTTTGGGGTTTGTCTCGCTGTGCTTGGTTCCATTTGAAGGTGTGCACTTAAGCCTTATGCAGGCAGACACTGGCTCCAATGGGAACTTGCACCAGTAGGCAGTAGATTGAAATAGAGTTCTGGAGTCTATTTTTCTGTGTTCCAAGGGATTATTAACTAATAATTTATTAAACCCATAGATTAAGGCAGTTAAAGAATAGAAACACCCTGGTCCCATGGTGGGGCAGCCCCCTCTCTGCACTCTGGGTCTCCCTTTGTCCTCCATTGACAATGTGGACTTGTTGTTAACTACTTACGCCCTATGGTAATCCCCATCCTAGTTAGTGCTGTTTGGAAATACAAATGGACCCGTCTGATTTAGTTAGAGAGAACATCCTGCAGAAAATGATGTCTGTAATGTGTAAGGGTAGCCTTTAAATAATGAAGTGCCATTATGTATGGCTCCATCTTAGAAAGCAAGCAAGACTTGTCCATACCCTCACATCCCTTTGTCAGGCCGTTAGCGTGGCTCCTTACAGGCTCCTAAGGGCAGTTGTGGTTCTTAATTCCCCGGCTTTAAGCACAAATTAGGTGCATACTTTTGGCCTAGGATTTAATTTGATGAGGCAATGATGAGCAAATTATAGAAGGGAGCTGGGGAAGCTATTGGTATGGCAGGATGCCCATGAGGTAATGCATGGAGGTTGCACTGCAGGTCAGGATTTGGGCTCCTACAGCCCATGCTCACAGCCCGGTGTGGGGCAGCAAGGAAGCCCAGCTCCCAGATATGTCCAACTCATACCTACCAATGTCCGGGGGCATTTGAGAAATAAATACTTAAGCTTTATTGAAGCACAGTGAAGCTATGGGGCTGCTCGTGTGCATCGCCTGTGTGTCGGAGGGCTGGGTTTTGGGGTTGTGTTATTACCAATGGGTTATCGCTGAGGAGACTTGGATCACTTCCTTCTGCTGGCCAGTTGGGCTAGGAGTACGAGTGCCCTCACTCTTGGGACGTTCAGAACAGTGGCTAGCAGAACAAAATGTTAACCCATGTATACTTTATAATGCAGATCTGGGTTTTAGTTCTACAGGGCACTTTGCCACGCTTGACCCCTCTCCAAAACAAAACCCGCCCCCACCTGCATCCTCCTGATATTTAAATAATTGATTGTTTGTAGCAATCAGCTCTGAGAGAAGATGTGATGTGAGCCAGCCCCACTGTGATGCAGGCTGCCTGTCACTCTTTGTCCAAGCAAACGTGCAGACGGTTCTCTGCTTCACCACTGGATGTTGAATTGGTGCTCCTGGAACCTGCAGTGCTTTCATCCCTGGTCACGCTGCTCAGAGCATAACCAGAATGCTTCCAAGCCTGCAGGCAGGGCTCTGTGGCAGAGAACCTCCGTGAGCCGCCGCTTCCTGCTCGCCAGAACACATCTAATGCTTCTGCTCCATAAAAGATCATTTCTTTCTAGGGAGAATTAAAGCAAACGGGATGAGAGGGGTCCATATGCATGAACCACGTACAGTTATTCTTACAATTACAAGAAAGATGGTGATAATTACCATGGCAATTTGCTTCTTTATGGATGAGATTTCTTCAAATAGATGCAGAAATATCTCCTCTCTGTCTCTGTACTCTTATGTTTGGCTTTTCTCTGAGATAATGGTTTCACAGCAAACATTTTAAGGAAATTGATGGTGCTTACAGGAAAGCCTCACTTTTAGAAACGTTAACATTTTTCACTAGTCATGTAACTATCTGTAAATAAAAATTTGGCCTCGGCAGTTCCCATTTCGTGTTTAATACCCGGGGAGGATCTCGGTAACTAACACAACCGGGGGAAATAGACGCGTGCGTCATCATCCATATTGCTGGTTTAAATTAGTGCAGGTTGCCGGCGGGTGGAAGCAGCAGGGCTGCTCTGGGGTGCTGAGCTGCCGTGGGAAGGGGCTGCTCCTTCTGGGCCTGGGAACTGCCGTTCCTACCGAGAGAACGGCTTTGGCTCATGCAGATGTCAGCGTGGTGCAGAAGTGGTTAGTTACCAGAAGCATTGATTCATCAAGGAGATTATTCAGTAAAGATGGAAAAAATTAATTGAATAGCATGTTTTAACAAATATAATCTGACTGGCCTCATTGTGCATGTCCGTGAGCCTGGCTGTGGCTGCCTTTTAATTTAGGTTCCCATGCTAGTTGTCAATATGCATTCGCATTTCTGCATCCACTTTTGCTCTTAGTTGCTTAAGTATCAGCGCTTTACTTTTATTTTTCAAGAATCTTTTGCATGCTCTTAGAATCATGGAATCATTAAGTCAGAAAAGAACTCCACAGCCTGAACCAGTGCTTGAGAACCGGCTGAGAAGCTGTGACCAACCCAGGGAGCTCTGGTGCAAGCAATGCACCTGGGTGACCAGAAGGGATAGAGCCAGGATCTGCCCCTCCTCACCTTCATGTAAGGGTTAGCAGCTGAGGGAGAAGCATCTCTCCAGACAAAGATTGCATTCTTCTTGAGCTATCACTGGCTGTTGGAAAGGGTGAACTGATTTTTCTTTTTTGTCTTCTATTGCTCCACAGCACTTGTGTCTCAGTAGAAGGCACTGTCATTGCCTTCTTTTGCTGCACAGTGTCCAACCTTTGGATTCACCTGGGCCATGTTGAGTAAGGAGGAATTGTCTTGGGATGCATATATATGTGTTGCTCCAAAAGTAATGCCTCCTATTTAGTTCCTTGGAAACTACAACAGATACAATAAGCATGGTAACACTATTTGATAGAGAAAATTCTCAACTAAAACCCACCGTTTTTTAACATAGTCACCACCATTAGCCATGTGTTCTTGCCAGCAATGAACAAGAACCTTCATGCTCTGGTTTTCAAACCTGCACCAGAGGAGGTGACCCACTGCTGCTGTCACCCCTGCTGAAATGCAGCACCTCCTCACTGTGCTCACACCCACCGGTTGGTCTCCATCAGCATTCACACGTGCTGATGAATGTCAGTAGGTGCCATATTTCTGCATGGAGGAACTGAGTGACAGCTTTGCTCCACCTGCGCTCCCGTGTCAGACACCATTTGGGCTGCTTCACCCCCTGCATCAGGAGCTCCCACTCCTGCTGGCTGTTTGGGTCACCTGGAGGCAGGTGCTGAAGGCTCAGCAATGAGTTCCTCGGGTGCTGCATCAGAGGTGCTTTTGGTTCTGTAGGCACAGGGGCGCAGTGTGGGCTGAGACTCTTGCGGGTGTGTCGTGCTGTGCTCATCAGCCCTGGGCCTGCAGTGCTGACAGGTCCTGGGTTCCTTGGGGGCAGTGAGCAGGAGAGCTGCTGGCTTCCTGAGCTGGCTTTCATTGCCGTGTTCTGTAATTGGTAGGAGCTGCTTTCTCCAGGCCCGCTGTGTTTTCAAAAAGTGATTTTTCTCTCTGTCATTGGAATCTGGTTCTGATTTCCTTACAGTAAAGATTTTTGGTGGATTGTACGGCCAGAAAGACAAATCTGTTAGGTCAACTTTGATTACATCGGGGAGACGCATTCCATTATACAGCTCGCTGGGGTCTGTGCCGTTCCCAAGCAAAACATGCAGCTCCCTCAAATGTCACGGTTTGATGGATTCCGAGCGCGTCCCCCCAAACTCCATCAGGCCTTCCAATCTGCAGGGCTCCCCAGGCCCTCCCACCCCGCCTTCCCGGACCTGATTCCCTGTCACAGGCTCTGCTCCCAGTAACCGCTCCCGACAATTTAATCTCGCTTCCCCCGTGTGCTGGGATGGATGTCACGTTCAGCATAGGGGAGGGAGATGCAGTGGGTGTGGAAGTGGCCTCTTTCGGTGATCTACAAGTGTTGAAATGCAAAATTGCAAAGCTGTGTGTGCGGAATGGCACAAAACGAGATCACACGTGGCTGATGAGCGAGGTGCTGGCTGCAGAAGGAGCTGTTGCAGTACGAGCTGCTCAGCACAGCACCGCAGCTCGGGGAGGAGTGCTGAGAGTGGTTGCAAGGTGTTTGCAACTTACAGCTGCTCTTTTGGTCGGGACAGCAGCCTGGATAGTGAAACAAGTGGAAAGTGTGCACTGTATTAAATAGAGAGGAGGGAAATTCGGTAAAAGCACTCCTGAAAACTTTCATCTGCATTTCTGATGAAATGGGATCCAGTTAAACTGCTTGAAACCCCCACCCACGTCTGCTGTTGGAATGCAGAAATGAGAGCTTGTAGTGGCTGGAGGCATTTGTTCCCGGCTTTAAATGTTTGTTGTCTAGTCCATCAAACTCTTTGATTGCTGTGTAATTTATCTAATTATTCCATAGAAAATGGTCCTCTTTACACTTTTGTTAGAGTTGATGGAAAGTTTTGCACTTGCCAAGGCAAAAGCTTGTTGTGACCATTTGGTTTTTGCCAGCCTGTGGAATGGATTGCTTTTGAAAATCAGGTGCATAATGGCTGAAATGGCACGGTTCTGAGTAACTGAGCTTCTGACCGGATGAGCTTCGGTGTAAAGCAGCATTTGGTCAGCAGCTAAAGCCATTCCCTGTGATAACTGCCCCCTCCTCGTGGCACTGCTCGGGCACTGAGTTCAGAACAAAACTTAAAAGATGAAAGTCAAAGAACAGTTCGATCCCCTGTTGGTATATGGACAGCCTGAATTTTAGCTCAGCCGCATCCCAGGCATGCCTACATGGAAATGGTTCACACAGCTGTGTAAGAATGTGTTTCTGTTGGCATTTCTGCTGGGCAGTGTCTAATTGAGAAGCAATTAATGCATGTGAGATTCAGACATCCACAGAGACTGAGGCTGCGGGGCCTTTGTTATTCCTGCATGCTTAGCACAGGTTAGCAAATAACTGCCTTCTGCAAGAGCATCCGTGGAACTGTCTGATTCAGCCGTGGTTTCTATGGTATAAAAGATAGAGATGCTGTAAAAGCATGTCACAGGATAAACGTTCCTTGCATTGGATGTAAAAACATTGGCTTTTGTTGGTTTTCATGGTGAGGAGTGGTGTAGAATAGCGATGTTCTCGTGTATTAACACCTGTCTTCTGAAGCTGAGACTGGAGTACTGAGAGCAACAACTGCACAAAATGCATCATCTTAAAAAAACCTTTAAAAACCTTTAAAAAAAAAAAGGTAGATCGTTTTGCTCAGCTTGGTAATCTTTTTAATTTTTAATTTCATCTTAGAATTATACATTGAGATGTGTTAACTGTGCAGAATCTTGTTGGGTGAACGCAGCAGAGGACTCGTGAACAAACTCATGCAGAGAACACTGCAGAGCGCTCTCTCCCTTGAACTCCATAGCTCCATGGCTCCCATACTTTCAGCAGCAGCTCAGCGTGTGGTCAGTGGGAGCTTCTTGCTGTGCTGGTGGAATATCTGCTGAGATACTGGTCTCACCGCTCGGCTTCAGTGCCTCTAGAACAGCAATTTGCTGGTAAGAGAACAACTTTCACTTAAAGACATCTGCCCCTTTGTGTATCATACCTCCAACACTCCTTCCTCACCCCACAGCTTCCCTCCCAGACCAAAAAGGAAATAAAAAGCAGCAGCAGTTTGGCGAGGTAAGTGTTGGAAATACTTCTTTTCCTCTCAGTTCTGAAATCTGTCATAATACAGAGGTTATGCAAAGGTGCCTCACTGTGCAAACTCCACGTGGAGGCTTCCAGGTGGGCTGGAAACCTTGTTTGCGTTCTGCGCCCAGGAGTGAACTTCATTGCTGGTATTATTAAAAGTGCCTCTGCTTAGCTGCGGCACGGCTAACAGCGCACCATCACTTAAATCTCTAAAGTAATAAAGACAGATGAATTACAGTAATATGAAAATCTGTGCTTCTGCAAAAGAAATCCCCCCCGCAGGCTGTGGGTTGCATCTGACCCACAGACGCTCGGACAGGCGTCTTTCCAAACTGAACTGAAACTTAGCGTGAATTCCGCTGTTCCAGGTATTCAAGCTGAGTCATGGCGCTCGAATAAAAATGCACGGCGATGAAATATGGCAGGCAGTGAGGACGCGTGGCCCTCGTTCTGTCTGAAGCCACGGTGGGCAGTGGGAAGCGCCCATCACCACGGCCTTGCTATGGGCGCTGCCCTTTGCGCAGCTCTGCTCCATGGGGCGCCCAGGGGCGGCCGCTTCTCTGCCAGCTCCGAGAGGTTGATAAATCACCAAAAAGACATACTTTTATCTGGGGGAAAAAAAGGCATTCGGCATTTTTTTCCCGAGTAAAGTATGCAGAAAACCTGCTTAAATGGGGCATATAATTTTTAATGAATCAGGCCCTTTCTCTTAGGAAATGAAGCAAGTATGATAGATATGATGGAAACCAGTGAACGTGTAGGGTCTAGTAATCATATAATCATATTTGGAACCCACCTGAGGGTTTGCATGAAAGGCAGTAGCTCAGAAGGGTTATTCTTTACACTAGCAGACTTTGAGGAATGTGGAATAAATTGAAGAAATTTGATTGTAATCCGTTAACAAAAACGGTGCTACTGAGGCAGATATGGGAGGAGCAATTAGAAAGACACGAGGCATCTTCATCTCAGTACGAGAGCTTGGGTGCTGAAACATTTGTTTGGAAGGAATCCAGGCACGACCTGCATGTGAGCGCTTCTGTACCCCATTCCTTTCTTTGACCAAAACTCTTACGCTGCTTGTATTCAGTGAAAATATGTTTTAAAATCCCTGCGAGAGGAACGTCTCCTGTTTTGGGGCTGGGCCGCGGCTCTGTTAGTGCTTCACTTCCATCTGCATGGGAAATGGAAGGGACAGAAGGCAGCTGCTGCAGGAAATGTGGGCAGACCTGAAATTGATGACAAGTGAATTTGGAGACCCTTGGACGTCAGTTTTGAATTCCCTGCCCTTGTAAATTGCTCCAGCCAGGAGTTCTGGTCATTTGCTGTTAATAGCAGTAAGGATGAAGCAAGGGGTGTTTGGGAGGATGGCTCCCTTTGTACTGGCATGCTTCAGAGTGTCTGTCTGTCTCCGTCGTGCCCTCAAAAGAAGGCTTTGCCACAGACACCAGCAGCTGTCGGAGCCAATTCTGTGCTTAGCTGCTGCTGAAAGATGGGGGTGTGACTCCAGAATTCCAAGGCAGGGGGTCTTGGATCGACTCATGCTAATAATTGAGAAAAGAAGTGGTGCTCTCCTGAGGATTAAAGGAAGATTCTGATGGATGTGCTTTCAAATGTTCCTAACGCCAGATTTCCAAGCGTTTCTGAGTCTGTGTGTACCTCGGCTTCCCACCATGCTTTTAATTCAGTGCTGATTCAAAATGAGGTGGAAGCACAGTAAGTGCTGTAGACATTCCTTTAAATATACAGTTTGATGGAGAATAGATTTTTTTGAGCTGACAGCTATTGGAAGTTTACAGGAATATCAACACACAGAAACATTTTTTTTCAGACTAGCTTACATTATTTATCTTCTTTTAGGTATATAACACAGTTGTGAGACCTGTTTGCTAGTTTTCTATAAAATATATCATAGGTACAGTAAGTTAAAGTATCAACAGATGAAGAAAAATGGATGTTCACAACTTTTAAATGTTAAATCTGCTCCTTTATTTATGCATTTCTGGAAGTTTACAGAGACTTGTTGACCGGGTTCCTTATTTGGAGCTCACGTCTCAGATGGGGTGGGTATTTTCTGCAAAACGTGCTGATAGGCAAAGGTGAGATCAGCAACACGCAGTGTCTGCATATCTCTTATGGAGGAAATGGGGCCAACAGAATAGTTACTTTAAATAATGTGCTGGAGATTACAACATTCTGGACGAACTAAATACTCAGTTTATAGGAACTAGGAGAGAAAGCAAACAATGGCCATTGGTATCGATCAATCAGGGTTGTGTTTTGGTTGATCAGGCCATCCACGTGCCATAGACATTAGGAATTACTGGAACGGGATGGTGGGATCCCTGTCACTTCTTTAGTACTTGAGGACCAAACACCCACCTGAGCAGCCCCCAGGAATCCCACCCCAATGGCAATCCAACGCCTCCTTATACCCACTTATTTGTTTTAGAATATAGTGGAGTTGAAAAGTTAGTAACCAACATCCAGCACTGAGCTGGAAGAAGCTCATAACATTACGTAACATTACTGACAGTGGGAGGGCTGTATCAACAGGTTTACCCATCTTAGCTTGGGTATATAATAACTGCAACCCATGAGAGTTAAAGAAGCCAATTTTTGTTAGTCCTGCCTTTATTTTATGAGCACAGAAACCCAAGTGAGAAGCCTTACCTTCAGAGTTGCTCATCTTCAGTGGTCACTGTAGTCCTTTTCAACCACTCAGTGACTCTTTAGGGAAAATACAGAATTTCTGCAAATTCTACCCAAGCAGACAGTCCTGTGTCTTGTTTTGCTTGTCCTGTATCTCTGTCTGCTTTACCTTCTTGTTTCTACCAGAAGGAATCAAAATATACCCTAGTTAGCCAAATGCAATAGAGGTGAGTTTTATTGCTCATTATGCCTCGCTGATGGGACTACATCGCTTCGATGATTTGTGATGTTCTTTCTGGGTGAATTATACCAGTTACCAGATAGCAAAGGAAATTCAGCAGCAACCTTAAGGCTGTTTAGTACTCCCTGTAGAGGCTGGAGGTTTTGAGATTGCCTGCTCAGGTATCAGTTTGAGGCTATGGAAGCCGTTTGCAGTTTCTTTAGCATGCTGGAAAACTGCAAGGCTGAAATTTGGGTTTTTGGGAGGACATTAATTGCCATGTAGAAGCTTTCCTCGTGAATAAAAGCATTGTTAGAATTGTGAAATAGAAGGATTGGGTTTTGGAAAGACCTCCATCACCTGATACGCATCTGGGATAGACCTGCTCCTCTCTAACGAAGCAAACAGCTCCATGTGTTTATCCAGCAGGAAGCCCAGCTCCTGTGTCTGGTTGCTATGGGGGGAGTGTGAGGTCCCAGCTTGAATTGGTGATTGAGCACCTGGTGATGTGGGGAGGCTGGCCCAGGGAGCACAGGAACATTGCTTGCAGCTGTGCCCCGCACCTGAGCAGAAGGGGTGGACTCAGGGTGGAGCTGCCCTGGGCTCATATAAGAGTCAGCCATGGAGGGAGAGCAGCTCTTGGGCCTGGGCTGCTTCCTGAGGAGTGCTGCACAGCTAGAGATCCCCTTCGCCAGCTGGGTGAGTTCAGCTCTCCTTTCTTTGTGTGACCATTGGCCTGCCTGAGAATATGTTGCCTGGTGTTGCTGAGAACCTGTCGGAAGGGATTTTGCTTCTTTGTGAGTAGAGCAGTTGCTATTTCTTCCATAAATGATTGCCTGCTGCCTCTGAAACCAGGGCATGAGGCATGAATCAACTGCAAGGTTTGGTAGTCCCTGGAAAAATGACCTGTTTTCTCCAAGTGAAAATGAATCCAAAGCACCATGCTGCTTTGAAATGTCTCGTTGCTTCTTCTAGTGCCTGTTTCCCCGTGGAGGTTCTTAACTAAAACTCTGGGTAGTACTGCTTTCTGGCATATAACAAGTATTTCATAGGGTTACCTGATAAACTTCTCAGGTCTGACCTTCCCCCTGGATAAACTGTGGTCTTCTGTAGTTTGTGGTGTCAGCCCAGCTCATGGGCCCACGTCTGTCCCTGGCTGTAGGCAGAATACATGTTCCATCCTGCAGACCGAAATACATGCGTGTCAGTGTAAGCCCAGAATACAGCAAACTGCTCATCTGAGCCCAGATGGCGGACTCCCATCCTTAACAATTCGCCTAACCTTGGGTGAAATACTGGCTGACGGTGGGAGTAGCCGAGATGAAATCATCACAAATTATGCCAGTCCTAAGCAAACCTGTCCTTTCTTCTAGCTAGACTAAGAGTTAATTGACCAGTGTTGGCCGATGCATTCTTGGCACCAGAGCAATGAAAGCCTGCCTAAACCTGGTGCTTTCTTGCTGATTTCAGGCTGTGAGCATGGCATTGCTGTTCTCCAGCTCTCAACAGTAACTCCAGCTTTGCTGCTTGACCACTGATCATTCCCTGATCTTAGGGAACGGGAGCTTGCAGAAGTGAACTACTCAAACTGGAAGAAATGGAGATGGTGGAAGAAGTAAAGGGGGGTGAGGAACAGGTTTTCAGGTCGTATGTAGCATCACAGCTGTTGTAACTGGTGGAGTTTGTTGTGTGTCCTCATGAACAAGGTCGGAGAAGGGTGTAACGCATGAGAAAAAATCCACTGGAACTTCAAGTGGAAAAAGAGTCGCTAAAGTGGCGTCTCAACAAAACGCACCTTTATTCCTCTGCTGGGCATAGTGAAATGTCCTGCTGTGGGTAAATCAGTAAGTTTCTACCAGCGAGTTATAAATTTGTAATAGAAATTTTCCATAGCTCACACGTCCTCGATTGGTAAGGCTTCCATGCGGACCCACTGCCAGCACACACAGAAGGTAGCGATGCTGGTGGAGCACAGCAATGCTAACGCTGGCACAGCAGACTGATGAGTCACCCTCTCCCAGCAGTTTCTCACAGCTAATGAATCTTTAAGTGTTAGCTGGGGTGCTATCTTCAGAGTATTAAAAACTATGTTGGTGAAAAAGATGCTTCTATCTGGCAAACCAGTGATTAAGTGTGAAACCGTGCAGTGTTCCGTCAGTTCCAGTGGGAGCACTGGTCTGGGGATATGTGGTCTGTGTGGAGGTTAACAATATTTGTGAATAGTTGTCCAAAAGTAAATAGTGACGTTTCCTGCGTGTCATCTTTGGCATGTATTTCTCAAGGAGTGCTGGAAAGTATCGAGTTAATTCCTGATACAGACTGCAATCTGCTCTTAGAAGTGGGAAAACGCTTCTAAATACAAGTGTTTAGAGGCACCGGGCAGGTTATGTCTCTTTGCATCTCTTCGGTTTCCAGTAGGGTTGAGGAATGACCGTGGTATGCTTCAATGTGAGGGATGTGAGTTAATGGATAGAATGCTTAGGGGTCTGCTCAGTTGAAGCTCCATACAGGGAAAAATGAATAAGGACTTGCTTTTCTGGACCACCGTCAATCCTGTGCTAACAACTTGCGTGTTTATTTCCCCTCTCTGATGTCTGCTGAGTCACATGAGGTCACTGGTTTGCTTTACACAACTTGGGCTGAGAGAACTGGCTGTACCAAGTGAGCAGTCCAGAGGTATCCGACAGAGCAGGGTTAGAAATAGGATGAAGAGGAGCAATTAATAACTAGCTTCCGTCGTGTGGTTTGTATGCTTAGATGCTGGCATAAACTTGAGTATTTGGAGAAAGAATGCCCTGTGAGCATGCAGGATGGAAAGTAGATCCGCTGACACGTGTGCAGAACAGGCAGCGGTGCTGCACTGCCTGCAGCACGAGTGCTGTGACTTCCTGCTGCCTTGCCTGGTGATCTGCATGCAGGGGATTGCTGCTGATCCAAAACAAAAAAACCCTGCCTTTCAAAAGAATGCTGTATGTCTCATCTGTAATCCTCCCATGCAAATTATAACGGTTTGACAGTTCTGCTTTGGTGTGTGCGTGGCACAGAAAGCGTATGAGATGCGTTCATACAGTGTTTATTGTAACTGTCTGCTTTTCATTGGCAGGATGATTGCATTTCCCCAACTTACGAGGGGTATTTTCTAACGCTGGACTCCCACTTTCATCATTTGCCTCCTACCCTTTTAGCTTAGCATATATTTCTTACGTTTCTCTTTGGCATCTCTAAAGATCCGACACTCTACAGAAACTTTTTGGATTTTATAGCTTCTCGCTTCACGATGATTTCTTTTTCTGAGATTAGAACTCCCATTAAAGCATTTACGAAGGCAAGGTGCTTGCTGTGGTTTGGGCATCTTCAAGTGGGAGGATATGGGAGGGAGGATGTGTTGTTCTGTATATTGACTTATTTGCCATGGAAGAAGTAACACAGCTCTGGTATTTTTCAGTGGAGCTTTAACAAGGGTTTCAGTACAGCTGCTGCGTGAGATCAAGTCCTGTAGGGTGGAGCTCTCATATGTCTGGAGAGTCCTTTTGATTATATGGGAAAATATTTAAGGTTTGGGGAATAAATGTCACGTTTTGAGGAATGAATATAAAGGAGGAGCTGAACGTTGTTCACCCCGGAATGTTTTTCTCATGCAAGTTTAGGATAATTGGCACTTGAACACAGTTCTTTGCTGCTGTAAACAGCTCTCCACCTCTCTTTCAGTGGTGTGTTTTCTTGTTTTCGTATCTGATTGTAATAGGAGAACAACACTTGTAGGGTTTTGTGTGGCAGCTTGGGATGTAGGGTGGGCTGGGGGGGGGGAACGGGACACTTGTAGAAGAGTGGATGCCTCTGTAGTGTTCTCCTCGAATTGTGTTTATCTCCCTGGTTGCAGGACAATGCTGATTCCTTAGCAGCCCCACCAGGCTGGGAGGTGTGAGGGCTGGGCTCTGCTCCCAGGCCTTCCAGCAGCTCTGTGTGCCACGGCAGTCTGGGTTTGTTTTGAAGGATGCATTTCAAAGCACTTCTGGTTGGGATGGCATAGATAGTTCTGAAGTTGTGTGGATGTTGGGTATGAAATGTTAGACAAAAAGAGCATTATATAACGCATTGTAAGAGCTTTCTTGGTGAGAACACTGTTCTCGACTGACACCTAGGAGCGAGGCCCAAAGATACAGTGGCTTTCAAGGGAAAGTCCTTCCATTTGTTAGTGCAGTTCCAGTTCTCTGCCTACAGACTGACTGGTCTTTTAGTCCCGCCCTCTTCTCCCTCGGTTATTTGTTACCGCTCTTGCAAATGCACCCGTACCCAAAACAACGCGGTTTGCTGGGCTCCAAGCCGCTGCAGGATTGTGCCATCTGACCACGACGCTCACTCTTAGATCCCCGCGAGTTTACCCCGACGGCGGCGTGCTGCGGACATCCTGCTGTGCAAAGGGCCAAACGCAGCCCCCGGGGGGAACGCTTTCCCAGCTGATGCTGACGCTCCTAAACCCGTATTTCATGCGTTACGCGGGTCTGGCGATGGCAGAGTTCTCCTCTCAGCAGAAGTCTGAAAGCAGCTTTTTAAAAGCGATCCGGCGTTTGACAGCCCTGCCGTCGGGGCGCGATGAGGGCGGCCCGCTGCCGTTCCGTATCCGCCCTGCCCGCCCCGCTCCGCCGCTGCCCCCTGCCGCCCCCTGCCGGCGGTCGGACCGGGCCGGGAGTTGCCGCCTCCCTTTGCGGGATGCCGGGGTGCGGGGCCGCTCCGTCCCCACGGGGAGCTGCCGTGTGCCCTCGGCCCGGCGGGGTCCCGCGACGGAACGGATCTGGCAAATTCTGTGCGTACTTGGAGAGGCGAACATCTTCCTATTGCTTTAAAGTCCGCTGAGCGGCGGCGATGCCAACTATCTGCAGTTGTTGAGCATCGATCTGTAAGCAGAGGCGGCTCCCCTGAGCCCCGGGACGAGCAGCCGAGCCTCGCCAAACGCTGTGATGTGGGCTGCCGTGAGACTCTTTGTGTTTTTGATTAAGGGTACAAGAGAGTGCAGACGTGTGTGAGGTGCTGCTCGTTGGGAAATGCTGTGTGACGCAGTGGTTGTGTTCCATGACACACGTATGCTGTGCTTCCCGTGTCTCTGTGGCCTGGCTGGGATCCCACACGCTGCCCAGCTGCCTGGTGGTTCTGTACCAGTAATGCACCGCACATCTTACAAGTAGTGCTGGTGCAGCCAAGCGAGTCCTATTAGATTGTTTGTTTTGCTCTTACGCTGGAATACAGCAGTAGAGCTGAGGAACAATTGTACTTTGTCCATAAGGAATGCAGAGATTCTTGTGCAGAGGCAAGGTTGCTCATTAGACTGTTTGAAAAATGCACGTATCCCCAAAAGATAATGGTGTTACATGTGGTGCCGTGAGATTTTTATAGTTAATGTTTAAAAAAAACAAATGACCACAAAGTCAGATACTCCTGCTCCTCAAAAGCAAACAAATCCCTCTCACTTTGAATGAACCTAGGGTGGGAAATCTAGTCAGAGTTGCCCTCAGTTTCTTAGAGCTGGTTTGCTGTGGATGTGATGAGCAGCCCTGTGCCTGGCTGCCCACGGTGCTGCCTGGTGCCTGCTGTGTGTGCACCATCCGTCATTGCCCAGCCTGGTGTTGGGTCTGAGCTGTGGGAACCTGGGGTCTGTGCTGCTCCTGGGACACAGCTCGTCCTCCCGGCTCACACAGGCTGCAGTGCTGCTGTGACTCGAACAGGAATGCATTTATGTACCAGCATACTTCTCCAGAGCCGTTACTTTGCTCTTTCATTCCAGCTTACTGCTTCTTTCAGATCTCCTCAGAAAAGGAGAAACGAGGGAAGTGGCTCTGGAGTTTAACTCCTTGGTTCAGGAGGTCCCTTCCCTGTCTGTTGAACGCAGTGCTTGGGCTCCCCAGGCTGCTCCCAGCAGTCAAATCCAATATGCCAACTGCATCCTCACGTGGATGGCCGGTGATGGAGGATGCTGGGGAGCTGTTGGGCGCATTGGCCAAGAGACAGAACAGACAACTCCTCACTTCTGAGTCTGCTGGACAGAAGAAGCTGAATCGTGGAGATGATGTTGATATTTCTCAGCCTTCTGTTCATCTGAAGGTAGTTGCCATTTGTAATCCCCTCCCAAGAACTTTCATACCAACTTAATTTCTGTCCTAATGGCAGACATTGGATGGACAGGGCATGCGTCACAGGTGATGGAAGAAAACAAGCTAACTTTGTCTAGAATGTGCTTCTCCCATGTGATTTAACTTCATTGATGGGCTATTTCTACAAAGCTCGTGCTTCAGAGCTGATGCTAACTTGAGGATACGTGTAATGCTTTTTGTGCGCAGCCATTCATCCATATTCACACTTAGCTGTAATTAAATGCATTTTATATATCAGTTATAATTAATATTCCAGAACATCCAAAAGATAGTGCTTACGTACCTAAATTTTGTTAATGGATTCAGTCTAGGAGTCTGTTTTAAGACTGCATAATTGCTCAGGGTTTACCCTGGATCTTTTGTAAGTGATCTGAGGTACCACCCAGCCTAAACCACCTCTTTATCTGGAGGGCAATTGATTATAAGCACAGTTTTAACTAATAAATCAATCAAAATAGCTGAGATTATACTGCCAATTCTCTTCTAGTGGATTTTTATCAATTAGTTCCTGAATTGTTACTTTTCAGTCTTTCCCTTTTGTGGATGCCTGATGGAATTTGGGCAGGAGATGATGATGTTCCAGAGAGAACAGTGGAAATGCAGCATTTTGGAGATGTCCTTTTATTCATCTGACTTAATAACTTTCTTTTGTTTCAGAACCAGATGTGTAAGTTAGGATCAGGGACCTGTTGTGTAACCACAGATGAAGGTGTCTGCACTGAGGTTGTGGTTTAGGTCTCGGCTCAGCTCCTGTAGGGCGTGATCCAAAAATCCATTCCTAAGAGGTGGAAAAAGTCTCTGCGCTTTGGGCTGCAGCAGTCAGCATCACCACGTGTGCAGAAACTGGCAGAGATTGGGTTCAGACACTTTTGGGAACGTCTGGAACACGTGCTGGTCAGTGAGACCTCAGGTGCTATGTTTCATGTTTAATTTCTCTGGAGATAAATGCTGCAGGAACCAGGCAAACCTTGCCTATAAAAATTTGGTGTAACAAGCGTGGGTAAGATTTACAGGGCAGGTTTCCATCTGTTGGCTTGCTCTTGGCATCGTCGTTGTTTCCTGTGACATAACGGCTGTAATACGCATACGGGAGGGCTCAGATGTATGCAGAGCATCTGCTGGTGGTCAAGGGCATCGGTGATGGTCAAGATCATAATGCTCACAGTCTCCACGTCGTGCCGGAGAAGCCCTGTTTGCTTGTGTGCAGCCTTGTAGCAACAGAGCATTTTTAAAATGAAGCACTTCATACCTGGTAAGTGCAGAACAGCTCTGTCAGTGTGCTCCGGGTCACTGCAAGTCTGTGCTCTGCATTGTGCAGGGCAAACAGTGCCCCATGACTAATTTATACCTTTATTTAATGGGTTACATTTTTCTTGCGACAGCTTCCAAGTGGCGTTGTGCATCACCGTGCCCCAGAACATCAGTGACCAAAGGGGAAATAGGAAAAAACACTGCTTTATATCCAGGCTGGATGTGGCTCTGGGCAGCCTGGTCTGGTGGTTGGTGACCCTGCATATAGCAGGGAGGCTGAAATGAGATGATCACTGTGGTCCTTTTCAGCTCAGATGTTTCTACCACTGAACATACTTGGAGATTTCCCTGAGTGTGGGCAATGGAATGCATTATTTGGGTGCATGCAGGGAAAGACAACAGATGTGGAACAGGGCTAGGGCTGAAAACAAAGTAGATTCTTACAGGTATGTGCTTGTCTTTTTTTTTTTTTTGTGGGGGTCCTTTTTCCCATTAATTTAAGCAGAGAACACTCAGTGTTTATCATCCATAAGCCTTCTTGCTTAATACACGTTTAACAGCCTTCTGAAGACTTAGTGAGAAACGCAGGCTATGCTGGATCGTGGTGGTCCTGGTGAGAGGGAGAACAGCTGAAATGCACTGCTCTGATTCTGTGTTGCACCAAGAATGAGGAAGTGAGAGATGACTGACGTCACAAAATAAACCTGTATCTAGGATTAATGAGGTGCGTTGAATTACAGGTTTACCACCGTCTGGTCAGTCTGCTGTGCCCTTTGACATCCACCCTCAGGAGCAAAATATGCTCCTATTAAGTGAAATTAAGAGTTTTGAATCTTTGTCCTGTTTTTTTGTTTTTTTTTCCTTATTAGTACCACAGGTGAACAGGAAGATGATATTTACTGAAAATAGGGTCTCTAAGTAGTTCAGATTTCCCCAAATACTCCTCTGTAACCGTAGTAAGTTTGTAACTCAGGACGGATGATTCATGGCTTAGAGATGCGTGCACACCTTGAGATAATGTTAGTTAGATAGTTTTTATGGATATGTTGAGATGATTATGATCATCCTAGTAGCACATTTGATAAATGAATGTAATTACAAATACAATAGCAATTGATGTGATCACGGTGTTTACCAAGTGTGGTTCATTTTTTATATTGATTGGAACACCCAGAGAAGGTGTGGAAGTATTCACTGAGATCTCTCCAAACAAAAGCTGTGGTGATGGGGAAGGGCCAGGTGGGACGTGGCACACCATTGCCCCCAAGGCTCTGTCTGGCTGTTGGAGCACAGGGGAAGCGCGTGTTGAGGTTTCTTCCCTACGTAGTCCCATTTCCAGTTGTTTTAATTTGCCTTTTTGTTCCTGGATGGTGAAAGGCAGGTGATGAGTGGAGTTTGCCTTGTTGTGAACACCATCTGTGCTCCTCCTCAGCTTTGGAGAGTGATAGGACAAGGGAAATGGATTTAAACTGAGACGGGGAGGTTTAGGTTGGATATTAGAAAGAAGTTTTTCAGCCAGAGGGTGGTGAGGCACTGGAACAGGTTGCCCAAGGAGGCTGTGGATGCCCCATCCCTGCAGGCATTCAAGGCCAGGCTGGATGTGGCTCTGGGCAGCCTGGGCTGCTGGTTGGCGACCTGCACACAGCAGGGGGTTGGGACCAGATGAGCATTGAGGGCCTTTGCAACCCAGGCTGTTCCAGGATTTAGAGTGAGAAAAGGGTTGTTTTTTGGAGTTATGTAGGATCTAACAGATCAGACTTGGAATTCTATAGAATATAAGAGATTTCTTTTAAAATTTCAAAAAACAAACCCAAAAAAGCCAGCTGGTGTGTTTTAGTTGGGTTGTTATTAATTAATACATACAATAGTATGTTTGGTAAGGCCCTTTCTGGCTCAGAATAGTTGAGACAGTTCCAGGTGTCAGCAGCTGTGGGGTTCATGCAGATATTATCAGTGTGGGTTGGTACGTGTGGCCCTGCTGGGGAACGTTCTGCTCATGGGAACTGACATAGAAAGAAGCTGCGGAGGAAGATCACAATAAAATTGTTCAAAGGGAAGGAGGTAACACTGCATCTAACACAGGAGATAACAAACTGTGTCAGTGATCATCAGTGAAATTGCACCCAGAGAGATCTTCATCAGGGCTCTAGCAGTCCTAAATGAGGGGAGCGTGGCTTCCTGGTTCCAGTGAGGGACAGGGCTGTCTGAGTTCTGGAATTAGGAGTGCTTGATGATGGAGTACCAAGTGCTGCGGCTTTTCCAAAGACTACATGTAGTCCGTGGTGGGACTGCTGCTGGTCTCACTTCGGTATCCTGTGGCTGCTGATACCTTTCTGACTCACGGTCTCTTTAGTCATAGCACTCCTTTCCTTTACTCTGCCTTTAGAGTTCACTGATCTATAAACCAGCAGATGCGGCTTCAGATCAAGGGGTATTTTATTTTATTTATTTATTTTTAGGATAAAGCTTGGTCTCGCTGCTCCTGCATCACTTCCACATCTTCATTTTTTTTTTTTTGTTTTCCCAAGCTTCCTTTGTTCTTGCACATCTCAGTTGATAGGGGTGAGTCCCTGACGTCAGCAGCATGGTGAGGGTTTGTAAACAGTGCAAATAGGATCTCTGGAGCTCACGTCTGTAGCAAGTCATTCCTTGTGCATCTTGCCATGCTCCCTTATTCTTGCTTGCTGAAAGGCAGTAATGAGTTAAAAACCCACCCTGGCATCAGTTTGTCATGCTGTCAAGTTAGATGGGGGAAAAAGTGGAGAAAAGCATCTTCTCATACAGCCCAGATCTTTCTGTCTGTAGTTCGCTGATAAATGTGGGCCTGTACTAAATACACATTGTTTAGAGTAACTACTGTGGGAAGTATTATGTGAGAATGTTTGTTGAGACTTTAATGTATGAAGGCAGTATGTTAGTGGGCAATTTATGTTTTCTGCTTTAGTAAATGCAAGAAACCGCTGCTTAACTTCTTTTTAATCCTAATTATCCAATTTCTTCGCTTGTCATTATATTGTTCCAGTGGTGGAACTCCACTGAAGGTCAAATGTTTTTCTGCTGCTGTGGAGTTGTACAACGCAGGGAAGGGGAGGTGTGGTATGGAGAGGTGTTGTGCTGCACTTGAAAGTTCAGGACTGTTGATGATAGAAATTATTTTTAGCAGCCAGTGGTCCCCTTCCTTCCACACCATTGAAAACCACACGTGGTACATGTGAGATAATTTTCCTTGCTTATTACATAGTCATTACTGAGATGAGAATAGGGTTTGTTTTGTAGCACACAAGACGCCCCAGTGCCATGAAACCTTAAGACATGACAGAGGACGAAGAGGATTGCATTTTCAGTTGCAATTAAGGATGAGATCAGCTGACGATTAATGATAACCTCAGCGTTGAAGTTAATCCTCCTACTGTTGTGAAAATGAGTCAACAATTAGTTGTGGTTGTGCTGGACTGTGAATTCTGAGAGGTCTGATGGGCTTCGGGGCCTCTCTGAGACACTGGTACATCCATGGCTTTGCTGGGAGCTGGCTGCTGGGGCTGCTCCCCTCCCAGGATGGGAGAGATCAGCATGGCTTCGGGTTCACTGCTCTCTCAGTGAGAGCTCCTGTCCTCCGTCAGGTCAGAAAAAAGCCGCGTTGTGAATGGTTGGTTCGCCATCCTGTGCTGCTCTGAGCTGCAATGTGAGTGCTCATCCATCGCGTTATTTGGCTCTAAACGTGTGAAAGGCACTAAACCGACTTATTTTGGTTAAGTGATGTGGAAGTACTGGCGTTCCAGCAGTTGGTTGTGAATGCCTTTGGGAGCCATCCCACTGAAGCTCACTGTGCTGTGGCTGTGGGTAGGGCTGCTGATGTCAGGGCTGGTGCTGACGTCCTGGGAGAGGCTGTACTCCATTGAGGTGCATCGCTGCACAAGGCAGAAAAACTGGGTGAGGCGGTTCTTGGGTCCCTTGCTGTTTTTTTTTCTTTTCCCTTCCTTTATTTGCAGAACTCTTGGCTTCAGTAGTTTGATGAGTTGGACAAACAGGGAAGTGTCTGTGCTAAATTCAGCTTTCACCGATATGCCCAATGTTCTGATTGTCCTGAATGCTTTGAGGGGGGTGGAGCAGTGCTTGGGAGCTTCAGCAGCTGTGAAGGAGGCTGCAGCAGCCCAGCAAGGCTGCATGGAGGGGCAGAACTCAGAGCAATCCTGGTGTTTGAGGAACAAGCAGCCTTCAGCAGCAATGTTTCTCCCATTAGAAGTGTCTGATTTCCAGATCGTGGTGTGGCTGCCCCTTGCAAATGCTCTGTGATCACCTCCTGGCTGCTCCTTTACCTGTTGTACCATCGTGGCTTTCCTGCCAAGTTTCTCTGCTCTGTTTAAGTAAGATTCATCGCTCTGATAAAGTAGCCATACAGTGCTACTGCAGGAAGAAGAAAATCTGACTTCCCAAAGCCCTGACTTTTTCTTTTTATCCCATCTTGATGCAATCAGCTCCTCATACACCGACACCCTCAGTGCATGTAAATTTCATTAAAGCCCTCTTGGTTCCTTGCCCACTTCCCCACCATGAATCCAATTGCTGTTATTATTTCTGCCTGTGTCACTTTTATTTTCTCTTACCTTTTCCCTCCTGGTTTTATGTAAATAATGTTTGGATAATGGAGTGAAATGGTTTCCATGGTGCTGAACAAATACAGGTCGTAGTGTGTGGAACTCCTCTGCACCTGAACATGAAGGTGAACATGTATATAATTTTAAATTATTTGGTTTCTTACAACTAGGAAATAAGTTTTGTGTGTCTTGTGGCATCGTTCTGTTGATGAGAAAATAATAGTTCATTAGGAATTGGGCACAAATAGTTTTGCCTTTTGAATGGTAATTTTTTCACTGTATTCATACTTTTTTTTTTTTAAAAAAGTGATGTTATCGTGCATTACATTACACCATCTGATTAAGAAATCTGCCGGAATAATATTTGCACTGAACATCTGTCATTGACAGCTGCAAATATGTTCTGTATTTATCTACAAGAAATCAAGCGAAGCCCCCCATGCAGTCAGCAGAACTTCTGACAGTCATGTCTGAGTGCCCATTCCCAAGCATTGTCTTCCATTGCAGATGGGGTAAACATAAGGACCATTAAGTCTGAGACCCAACAGAAGTTAGGCAGGCGATCTGTAAGACGCTCTACAACACCTACAAGCCTCCTGGGGCACTGGTTGGGTTGTGCTGGTGCTGCTGAGAGCCACAGAGCCGTGCCTTCCTGCCGTCCTCATCTGGGGAATGTGGGCACAGGAATCTTCTTGGGGTCACTTGTGTGTTTCTGTGCTGGATCTGAGGAGCAGCCTGAACAAAACCAGCAGATGATGTGAACAGAGAAGTGGGTAATAACTTCCTGTTCTTCGCGGTGTGTGCCTCGCCATAGGTTTTGTGTGGCTTTCCTACCTACTGCAAACACTTAAAGAGGATTTCATTCATCTTCAGCGAAAGAGGAGGATAAAAGGGGTTTTGTGATCTTTATCTTATTGCCTGAGTTCTGCCTAAACAGAATTTACATTGTCTGACTCTGCGTAGGTCCTGTCTTTACCTGTGAGCTGGGCTCCGTGCCAGGCGTGCAGGCAGCGATGTGAGACCATTCCTTATCTTCGGTGTGTTCCTCCTTGAATATTGTCGTGCTGCATCACATGGGACAAGTGGTGGTGATTTCCAAAAGCAAAGTTTAAGATCTTGTTTGCTGAAGAATGAGAAGCAGTTGTTCTGCTGTTTATCAGACTTGCTCCTTCAAGTGGGTGTGGTTGGTGGGCTTGGTGCGGATGGGCTGATGGTTGGACTTGGTCATCTTTGAGGTCTTTTCTAACCTTAATGATTCCATGGTTCTATGACAAGTTAAAATCTTAGAGCAAAAGAGAAAGAGATTTTTTTGTATATTCCTTGCAGCCAAGGAATGCTTTGACTAGCAGGTGAAAATACATCCTTATCTTATACATAGTAGGAAAGCTTGCAGAAACAAAGTGGCGTTGTCTCAGCAGAAAAGTTCTGGAGTTGAAGGCTCTTTAATTGAGTACTCCCTGCCAAATAGTTAAGACTCATACCTTCGGTCTGAGTTCCCTTAGCTGGGGGTATGCAAACCATTTGGAAATTGGAGGATAACTATCCGATGAGAAACAACACCGTGCGGCTGAAATGGCCCCCAGACAGAAAACAAAAGCCCGAGGCAAGGCTCAGTGGTCTGTCAGCAGCCTCTGGTTCTCCTTCTTGTTGTGAGTGAGTCATTGAATAAATCAGAGTAGCTTATAAATGAGTGTGACAAATAAGTATGAACAGAAGTTTATGTAGGGATAATTCATAAGCAGAAGAGGGTGGGACATTTGTCAAAAAAAATGTTCTCCACACGTAATTCATCCGTTGCCGTAATCGTCACCTTGAATTGGTCCTGGTAGTGAATAAGGAAGTAGGATGGCCTCTACCATCGTGATATAAAGATATATTGTCTTCAGCTGACGACCTTAAATAATCCCATTGCCACATTCTGCGCCAGATGGAGAGCGAGTGACCTTTTGGCATAGCCTCGTGCTGCAGCCCCTTGCAGTAACCCAGTCTGAAGGCGACAAAGGGATGAGTGACGACTGCAAGGGCTGTCAGAAGCGTGCTGAGCCTGAGCTGGGGGGTACCCTGAGCTGTGCAGAGCCCTGGGTGTCCTTCCTGCTGCCTTGCTCTGCTTTCAAGGGGAGCAGAAAGCGCGGTGCTTCAGGACTGCCCTCATCCTGCTGCTGGGAGCTCCCTGATCACGGTCCCTTTTGCCTGGTGTGTGTAACAAAATGAGGTTCAGAGGGAGGGCCTATGGTGAAGGTATGGAGTGGGGATGGAACTGGAAGGTTTGCATCTCACTGTTTGCATCTGTGGCAATCCGGCAGTTATTTAAGTGATGCAGTTAGTTACAACATCCTTTGGGTTCTCCCTTCGCCGTTCTGAAGGACAGTGATTTTAGCTGCTTGTTGCATTACTGGTGTGCTGGAACACAGTTAACAATCCCGTGAATGCAGATGACCCCCCTTTGTGTAATGCTGCTTTATGGAGCAGGAGACTTCTCCGAGGAATCTGTTGCTCCATTAACGGCCGTTGCACTTCCATACCCTTGACTTTTATGGCCTCGCAGATAGGAAAATACTGGCTTTACGGTACTCTGTTCTGCAGGTGTTTTGTGTGAAAGAAGGAAGTGGAAAACCAAACTCCACACGTTGTAAGAAGTGACAGCTGCCAAAAGCTGCTGTGGTGTGGGACAGACTTTCTCCATTGTTATACCCCAACTGTGATGGGTTGCAAAGGGTTTTGCTGAGGAGATGTAGAATACAAAGAGGCATAGGAGTGAGTGTTTAACTGCATCCCGCAGATGTTGTGCATCTCCACAAATGGGTTCCTCGGCCACAAGGCAAGTGGTGTACGACTGGAAGTCCATTTACTGCAGCACTGCATCAGTGCAAGCATCTGCCCGTGTGCATCAGCACCAGCATCACTTTGGGTATCCCAGAGGGATTGGGCACTGCGTGGCTTTTCTATCTGAATGCTGTGTTTAGAATGACACTGTGGCTCATCAGTTTAAGATAAAAACAATCGTATGGGGTTGCTGTAAGTTAGGTAAGTCAGACCCCATGTTATCACCCTTATTTTTAAAGGAACAACTGTGTGGTGTTCTTTCATTATTGCACGCAAACACTTCTTTAGAAATCATACTCACATTACAAAACGAAATAGGTTTATTTCTTTCTACTGTCATCTTACAGACTAAGGGTACCAGAGTGATGATAACAGCCTTTATCAGCTGTTAATAAATATAATTTTCCCTGAAGTTTTTGACAGCAAAAAGTTTGTGGGGAGAATTATGGCACTTAATATCAGCAGTATGTTACGGTCTAAATTTAGTTACTGGTGCTGTAGGAAACTAGGGGAAGTAGTTTGTGTTTAGGCTGAGGCTGAATCAAAGAAGCCCACCCTTCTCGGGAATTAATGGAGGCTTTCATTCCTCCTGGCACGGCTACTTTATCATTCATATGACTAAACAGACAATCAATTTAACGGCAACGTATGGGAATGGAGGGAATGAACAAATAAGCTATGAATGATGAGAATAGAAAAATCAAGTCCCCCTCCCTTATTCTCTTTTAATGGCTAATACCAACAGGGACAAGACCAGTAAAAAGAGGTTAATGAATTGCAAAGATCCTTTGGAAAGTGATTGACTGGTATTGAAGCTCAGTCAAATCAGTCATAAATATTTACTTTTATTAGCAACAGTGGGTTGCCTGTTATTTTCGATTGATTTTTAAAGCTGTCAAAAATCTACCACTGTGACTATTATCAAGTGCTTTATTTCGTCGATATTTTCAAGCTGCACAGAGCTGGGTGAGGCACCGTGTCCCGTCTGCTTTGTAAGCATTGCTCACAAATGATTAAAAGAGGCGGCGAGGGAAGGCTTGCTGTATGGCACAGGCTGACCCTCCCCAGCGCTCCCTCGCAGCGCTGAGTTGCTCATTTAACGCGACCTCCGCTCCGTGCTTCTGGCGTGTGCTGATCTGCACTGGAGCAGTCAGGAGCCCTAAGCCCCCAGTTCTGCGGCTTGTTTGGCTGCGCGGAAGGGAAGGAGCGGCAGACACCTGCAGCACACCCACTTCCCAGCTGGGGGGATGCCACGGAGAGCCGCCAAGGGTTAAAGCAGCGGTGCTGCTGCCCACGGGCACCGTGCCCGGCTCACGGCACAGAGCGCGGCTCTGAAGCTCGAGCGGGGCTGCAGCTCTCCTTGCTGCCCATCGGACGTGGGCATGGCCGTGTTGGAGCCTGGTTGTGGGATTCAAAGGGAAATAACAAAAGGAATTTCCTGGAGATAACAACAAAGAGTTAACATTTCCCAGGGCAGACAAGTTTCCAATTCAATTAGTTTTAATGAACCTTCTGCTCACTGGTTACTGAACTAGAAAGAACAGCAATAAATGCCCAGAGGAAAGAGAGCGAGGATATTAAAGGAGGGTTAGTGTATAGTATATAAATTTCCAAGTTGACTAAAAGAGTCGCCCTGGTGCAGTTTTAGGAAGCGGAACCGCAGGATGGGCTGTGCTTTCTGCTTGCAGCGGGCGGATGGGCTGAGCTGCCATCTCCTCGGGTTGTGCCAAATTATTGACCCTCCATTGTCTCTGAAATACTGCAGGAAACGGCTAAGAGTGTTCTCAGCTGATTTTTGTAATCAGCCGAATGGTTGTAAAAGGGTTACAGTGTTAGGATTTCATTAATCGAGCAAAGAGAGAACGCCAGCTAATAAGGAAATGGAAAAGCAAATAGAAATCCTCCAGTGAGAATTTGGCATCAAATGTCTTTTTAATACAAAATTCACGGTACTTTTTAGAAAACCTCTGCAGCCTTTATCCAGCTGATTGTTACCAACATTTCCGTGCTCTTTTGCTCCAAGTTAAAACATGATTCTGATACGAATTTTGGCCACTTAAATCACGCTCTCTAATTTCTCTTTTGTACTTCCAGAGCCCAACAGTGTGTGTCAGATTGTGGTTAACGCAAAAGCTCACAGCAGCACATATTTACACATCTGTGCTGTCTAAATATTTGAGAGAAATAGTAGACTTTAATATGTCCTGCATTTTGTGCTATAGTTTCAGGGAGCATTTTCTGTTACACGGAGCCTTTTTCTCCTATTTATTATATATTCATGGTTAGTTAATTGCTCAGGCATAAATATTTTGAAGCTGAAGTTGGGATTTCAGTCTGAGTCCTTCTACCAGTCACGTTAAATGCCCAAAAAATTTACTGTCTTTAACAATTAATTTTGCCGTTCATCTATAACCGGAATTGAACTAAGAACAAAAATGTTTTTCTTTCTACTGGTGTAAGTTAACGGCAGAGTTCTGCTGGTTGAATTGTGACAAATACTTGCATTTGGTCTGCTTGCTGTTTGAGCAAGCAGATCCTCAGTTATACGCAGTCCTGCACTGCTCTGCACTTCATTTGCTGTTCTTCGTTCCAGCAAAGCTCATAGCCTTCACACTCCTGCTTATGGGTGTGTGCAGGTGACTGTCACCTCTGCTTATGGGTGTGTGCAGTGAACAAAAGCCATTTCTGTGGCTGCAATGGCCTGTTCTAAGAGAAGCTTTACTATTCTTCAGCCTTAGTACAGATCTCGCGTCCTTTCCGTGCAGATTAAGTACTGTCAGTGCCATAAGAACCAAAGGTTTGAGCTGTGTTTGCGGTTTTGTTATGCGTACAGGAGATGGACCTGGCAGGTCCAGAGCCAGCAATTAACTGTGCTGAGTTGTTCCTTCTTCGTTAAAGAGCTAAAATAATCCAACTGTTATTGCCTGTGCTGCCATTTTGGCACAGCGTAACCAGGTGGTAGAGATCCCTGTGGTGAGTACAGCACACAGTGCCTTCTTTGCTTGTTACGAGTCAGGGACAAAGAACTTCTATTGTCTTGTTATCCAGTCTTTGTGAGAGCATGGAAAATTATTACGTTGCTTAAGAAAGGAGAAATGGAGGTGTGGGCAGAGCTCTTTAGGAGTACCTCTGTTGGCAGGGTTAGAAAGGGGATGGTGGGAAATGCGTGAAACTGGCCAGCAGGGCTTCCTTCCTGCTGGCACCTGAAGGATTCCCATTGCTCACCCATTTTGGTCCCTATCTGCGCTGGGAATGTCTGCTCTTTTCAGTTACGTGCTCAGTGTGTCAGACGGCCGCCTGCAGAGCAGGAGCAGTTGTGGGGTGGGCAGTTCCTCTGCAGCACTGCAGGTCCCACAGCTGGCACTGGGGAGCCATGAGGAGTGGAGCAGGAACTGTCAAGGAGATAAAATAACTCTGGCTTCCAGTTTCTTAAATAGCAACTAAAGCTCCAGAACTTGCCTCTGAGATATTACAAGAACTTTGTCAAGTAGCACATGAGAAAATAGAGCCCACAGCCATATAGTAAGCAAAAAAATTCTGTTTGAGTATTGACATGACAGTTTTTGAAAGTTCAAGCAGAAAACCAATTATAATGAGCACTGAAAAGCCCGAAGCCCTGCTGTTCAATAAATAAAAAAGTACAACAAACTATTTTCCAAAAAGGTTCTGGAGAGTTTCTTCTTGTCCCACTACTTACGATATGATTACATAAATAGTCTCTATTTGCTGTTGAATTGCCAGGCAGCTGTATTAAAGTACAAATCAAATCAAGTCAGGATTAGAAAGTAAAAGAGCATGGTTTAAAGTAATCTATCCCCCAGGAACTGTGCTCAGATTCATCAAACAGAGCTTAAAGTACAGTATATCTTATACCCTTGTGTTTCCGTGCTGCACTGCTGCAAAACCAGTTATTATTTCTGATATCCAGAGAACGTCGCTCGTAGCTTTAGGAGGCTCACTTGCTTATTTAAAGCACTATAAACCTTCTCTGTCACTTATTATTATTTCTCTTGGTTAAGATTCATGAGGAGGACTTAAGTGTGGAAGACAAGAAGCTTCCTTATTGATCAGATCATATTTGCCTCTGCTGAATTGCTCTAAATATGCGCCGTGGATAAAGGAATGATATGTTTTCTTCTCGGTTCCCAGTGATCTGCAGGTGCAATATTTTTAAAAGCTTAAGTACCGAGCATCGTTCTGCCTCATCAGCTGTTCCTCCCTGGCTGTGCTGCAGGACCGCTGCGTTAGGACCCGGATCAATAATCTTTATGTGTGCAAAAGTACTAACTCCTGCTTGCCTAATAAAAGCTATTTGTGTTGTTTTAGGAGCATAATAGGCCCTCAGAATGAGTGTAAGTCATGCCGTTGGTGTGGCTTTCTAAAGCTTGTTTGTACTGCTGTTTTGAGGCCATAAAGATGTGTAGCACCCACTGTACAGGATTCCATGCTGACCTGTCTGTCAGAGGAAGGCAGAGATTTGGTCTATTTCTGTGCTACTTTGGGTTAAGATGGGACTTGGAGGGAACAGATCCAAGTTGTCATCACTCCTTTTTGCAAAAAGGCAAAGCGTAAAAATAATAATAAAAAGAATCATAAACGTGAATTTGAATAGAAAAAGCACTTCGTTATCTAGCAGCTTTCTGTGTTCCTTTCCTAAAATCCAATAGCTGTAACTATCAGCTGTCTGTTTGATAACAGCAATCTGAGTTTATCAAGGAGGTCACTGAGCAGCACTGGCTCTTTGCAGAAGGTGCAGGCACGGCTGCTGCTGTGCTGTGTGCTCCCAGTGCTCCCAGCTCACCAGCACAGGCTGCTGGAAGGAGAAGAGAAAGTGAGATCTAATTGTGCCTGATGGTGATTTCCTGCATGACCCGTGTGGTCACGATGACTGCTGCTTGCCTGCTGCAGGGTGGGATGCTGATGGTTATCCGTGTGTCAGGGGGGTCTTGGACAGCCCCGTGAGTACATAAAGCAACCCAGCCTTTGTGGTAAAGCCAGTAGTACGTGTATGCTCAAGCAGTGCTGTCGGGGAGACCTTGCTGCTCCATACAGTGCCCTGAAAGGAGGCTGTGATGAGGTGGAGGTCAGCCTCTGCTCCCTGGTAAAAGCGATAAACAAGAGGTGGTGGCCTCATGTTGTGCCAGGGGAGGGTCAGGGTGGGTGTCAGGAAACATTTCTTCTCCATAGAGCAGTCAGGCAGTGGCACAGCTGCCCAGGGAGTGAGGGGTCACCATGTGTGGGGATGTGGTCAGTGGGCATGGTGAGGTGGGTGGGCTTTGCCTTGGGGATCATAGAATTGTATCATAGAATATGGTTGCAAAGGCCCACAGTGCTCATCCGGTTCCAACCCCCTGCTGTGTGCAGGTCACCAACCAGCAGCCCAGGCTGCCCAGAGCCACATCCAGCCTGGCCTTGAATGCCTGCAGGGATGGGGCATCCACAGCCTCCTTGGGCAACCTGTTCCAGTGCCTCACCACCCTCTGGGCGAAAAACTTCCTCCTAATATCTAATCCAAGAAGCCTTTTTCAACCTCAGTGGTTGTATGAATCTACATCTCATAGGCTCTGGCAGGCGTGTGGTCTTTCAGTGCTCGGAGGCCTGGGGACCTTCTGCCATCTGTCCCAGCCCTTGGCATCCTGCTGTGCTCTTGTGATTTGTGGTTTGGGAACTTGCAGCGCTGTGTGACTGTTGTCGGTTATTGTCATTCTGCTGATGGAGATCATCCTAAATTAAAAAAGGAAGAGCACCTTGGTCGTGTACTAGGCTGATTCCTTAGGAAGGTGAAAATAGAACAGGCCTAGAATGGATTTTATTGGTCGTTTCTTCAGCTGCTGTGCGCTGGGCTGGGGGTGATGATAAGAGTGGTTAACGTGAACCACTTGTAGCTCTTTCCTGGAAACTTCATACTGGAAAGTCACTGCTGTGCAGTTCGTTGCTAATGGGGAGAGAGTAGGACGTGCTCTTTCTTTCTGCCTTCTCCATGATCTCCGTCAGTTGCACGCCTTTATCCCTGTTGTTCTCTAAGCCGGCAGCGATAGCACGGTGTGCACGTGGTTATACAAATGTTAGAGTTTTTTACATAAATAATCACTGTCTTCTTTCCTGCTCCCCCTCCTGTGCTGAAATTAACGTTTTTGGGGATCTTTTAATGAAGTATTGATTTTTATCAAGGGCATCAAACTAAAGGTAAATGTACCATTGTGTCATGTTTAAAAAAAAATACAAAAAAGAGCCCCGGTATATTACAGGTAAACTAAGATAAATGACTTAAGTGCTCAGTTTGTGGAGCAAATTGAAACCATACATCACAGGCTTTCATTATTTTATATTATAAATACTGTAAAGAGTAGGAAAGATGATTGAACAGTAATACGAAATTAGTATTAATTGTCACGGCTCTTGATGAGGAAAAATATGTGTTTTTAATATAAATAATGCATAGTAATCCTTACAACAAAAGTTATTTTTCTGTACAGCCAGCGATTGCAGAGCGATAATCGGAAGCCTGTGACATCCATTAAATTGCCCTTCCCCGATCCTGCATGAAGAAATGAAGGGATCTGTGTTAATTTTAAAGCTCCCTTTGATTGGGTGAACTTGTCTCCGTTTTGTGTGACACTGTTGCCACAGGTCATTGCCTGGTGCAGTGTACCATGAAAAAAACAAATAGAAAAAGGCACCTTCTGGCACTTTAAGTTTCCCTGCCATCTGACTGCAGCCCCGGTGGTTTGAAATGATGAAAAGCACAGCCTTGGAAAAATCTTCCTATGGTTAGATTGGGAAAAATGAGTATGATTATCACATGTGCTGGGAAGGGCAGGGTAGACAGCTGAAGTCATCTCAAAACTCAGGAGAAAAGAAGAAGACAAGAGGTCACAATTATATTCTGGTATCGCACTCCCTTTCACGGAGATCTGATATATTTGGTTTGTTCTCGTATGGTGCTTAGGGAAGTTCTAATTAAGGGAAGAAAGAATTTTGACACATGTGAAGCAGAGATCAATATTTAGCACTATAATCAGCAATTCCTGATGGTTTGACAATGTCACTATACACACTGTAACTATCCATTATTCTCTGAGAAGGGAGCCAGGCGGAGGCTAACAGGCTTACTGCAAGCTATCATGAATCACATAAAGCAGTGCCTCATTCACTTCTATTTGTCTTCCTTTTCATCTTCATTCATCCTTATAAAGAAGGCTGCGCTGCCACCAGCATGGAAAGCCACCGTGCTGCAGCCCAAAGGAGAGCAGTCACTAAAATGTGTATTGCATGGAAACAGCAGCTGCTTCTGCTAGAACGGGGGGTGTTTGTGACACCTAAATATGTGTAGTACCACTACCACTGACACAGCTGCTGGCAGCTGCTGAGCCACGGACTGTTTCAGCAGTTGATAGTACAATGGAAATGGTAACAAGCCCGTCGTGCGGTAGCCAAAGCCCCCAGTTCTGTCTCCTCTAACAAGAAATGGAGAGATCGGGCAAGTTATTTTTAGGGTATGATCCTGTACCTGCTTAAATTGATGGCATCCAGCTCTAATGGTGTAGCGGGAAAAGAAAAATGGAGAGGAAGAACCAGCTGAATCTCCAGTTTTTGCTACTGGCTCACCCGAGGCAATCAATCATCCTGTTTGCTACTTGAACTCTGAGTGGAGCTGGTAGAGCATTAGGGAGAAGAATGGCACGCAGATGAAGCCCCTGTTTGTTTGTTTGGGTTTTGTTCTCCTGCCAGCGTGGCTTTAACTGTTTGAATGTGGGATTCCGCAGGGCGTTCATGGAGCGCTCACGGGCAGTGAGATGCTGCGCGTGTTCCTGTAAACAAAAGCGTGCCACGTGTTCTGCTGTTCTTGGGGAGCCGAGAAGAGTGGGGTTGGGTGTTGGGTTCCTGTGGTTGGGAAGCAGAAATACCACTTTGGCTCTGGGCAGCCTGGGCTGCTGGTTGGTGACCTGCATGTAGCAGGGGGTTGGAACTGGATGAGCACTGTGGGCCTTGGCGACCCAGGCCGTTCTGTGGTTCTATGACTGAAAACATCTGCTGGCCAACTTCCACTCCAAATCGTTGCAGTAGTGTGCAGTTTTATTTCCTTCTGAAATGCACAGTTATTTGCCATGGAGTGTTACAGTGTGCTCCTACTGTCTTATCAGCAGTGCCGTACTGCAATGCAAGTCCACTTTTTGCAGAAGGATCAAGGATTTCATCTTGAAATAGTTGAATGACACCATTTTGATTTCAAATCAGGGTGTTTAATGATCTAAGAAGTGATTTTGATCTTTATCTGTTTATTCTTCCACCTCCAGCACTAACTTGGTTGCGCAGCTTGTGCGCGTGGCTTGAACATAAAGCAATAAATGCTTGGTAAGCTGTAACAGAACACTCGGAGGCCGTTTAACGTAAGGAAGGTTGTCGCACACGTTTCTGGCAGCAGCACCAGGCATGCAGCTTGCATTGTGCTTCTGCACCCTGCGGGTTGGCTCTGGCTGCGTGTGGATGGATCCTGCCTGGTGCTGAGTGCTGTGTGTGCTCACAGCCCGCCGGATGGGGACCCACGTGAGATGCTGACACAGGCGCTCATCCTGACTATCCCAAGTAGCACTAATTAAGGGCTGTCCAACTGTGCTTTCTGTTGAGCAGTTTGCTCCGGTGGGTGACAGGAAACAGCCTGGGATCTGTCTGCAGAATGACATAACAAAGAAGGAAGGAAAAAAAAAAAAATGCTCGGAGAGGATGGGCTGGAACAGAAAGCCCTAAACTAGACCTGAATTGCGTAATTTGTTATTGTAAATATGTAATCTCAGATTAAGCACTGCAGCTTGCTCCGTTACTGCTTTCATTATACATTTATTAGAGCTCCGGTGGTTACTCTAAGTGATAATTACAGAGGAGCATAAATTAATAAGGAACTTGGGGAGTGATCTTTCCTTTGTTAGAAAGGTTATCAATAAATCTTTCTTTTTTTTTTTTTTTTTAAATAAAGATAGGAAGGTGGTCAGCAATGCTGCTGCTCAGTTGGCAAGCTGGGAGATGTGGGTGGGAGCAGAGCTCCATGTGGGTGCAGGCAGAGCAGCAGGCTGTGCCCCGCGGAGCAGTGCTCAGACACATCCATTGGAGCAGTGCGGGGCAGAGATGCGTTCAGCCCAAAATTTGCTTTCCTGTTGCACGTCCCTCGCCACCACAACGATGCCTATGGGTGCTATTCTGGAAGTCTCCGTTGCTCAGGGTGCTGCGGTGGGGTCGGATGGGCGGCGTTACGAGGCAGGTCTCCAGAGCCCAAAAGAGGCTCCCTGAGCGTTTCCCTGTGCCCAGCCTGGGTCTCTCCTGCCTTCATTACCATCCCCTGAGCTGATATGACGTCAGTGAGGTGCTGTGAGCCCCGGTGCCGTGTCCTGGCAGCCCCGTGCAACACCTCCCACCTGCATCTGCCGCTCATAAATACTGTCTGGCCTACTCTGCTACTGTCCTTTTACAGAGGTATCATTTAATTGTAAACCAAAGATCAAAGGTCTTTAACTCTTTAACCAAATTCCAATGTCTGCCAAATTCAATAGCTGTCATTCCCTTAGAAGAAGACAGTGTAATATGTGCGTTCTGATCTAATTTTATAGAAAAAGACAGAATTTACATACTGTTTATTTAGTTAAGCCTCTAAAATCAATACCTTTGTCTGTAGCTCTTTTATTTAAAATACATCATGACATTGCAGACCGCTGTATAAATGAATTTTTCTAAACCACACACATTGTTAATGTTTTTCTATTGCGCATTTTTTTAGAAGTTTGAATCGTAGCATTTAATAGATCAACTTAAATGTATTTTAATATTGGATTACTAAAGAATGTTAAGTTTTACATTTCTGAAATTATAAATATTATTTCCAAAGGTCAGTCATTTGCCCACGACTTATCTGTCCAATGGAGAATATATTTCAAACAATCCAGACACAGAAACCGATCACGTTAAATACGAAGAAAAAATGAAATCTCTTAATATTGCTTTATTTTCTGAGGGAATAAAGGAGCAGCCTTAGACAAAGCCACAACAAAAGTACTTCTGAAGGCTACCGGCAGCACTGCAGAAAAATAGAACCTCTGCTTTTTTGTGCGTGTGTGAGAAAGAATGGTAATTCCTGGCGTTCATTTACATGTAGGTTAAAGAGTATTTGGAGCCTGTGAGCAGATGTAAGAGGAATTTTATCACTGTTGCTTTGGCCTGAGCTGGATATCATTGGCCTGTGTGGCTGCGCTGCTTTCAGCGCCCAGGTAAGCTCTAGTTTAGCTGTGCAAAGTTATTGATACCATACAGCGTTATTTAGACTCATCTATGGTTAAAACGTCCTTTCTGTGATGAGGACAGCCACCAAAGAGCTGCCAGTGCCCACGTGGGCAATAGGCTCAAGAGCTGCACTTAAGGTGAGAGACAACCAAAGGCGTGAGCTCTGTGCAGGGAGATCCGCTGTGGCTGTGGCAGGAGAAGGTTTGGTACAGGCAGCCTTAGGGCCGTGCCTGCGAGTGCTGCTCTGACTTCGTGCCAGCTTCAGCTTGGTTGGTTTGGTCTGTGGTGTGAGCATGAGCGCCAGCTGGGTCTACTGAGTTGTCCATCAAAGCAGAACTGAGTTTGTTTCTCATTTTCCTCACCTTGAGCAGTGCTGCAAAGCCTGGCTGCAGGTCTACTTTCCTTCTCTAGATTTCAGCTCTTCTAGGGCGAAGTCGTCAAACTTTTTTTTCTAGCCAGTGTAGTTGTTTCTTAACGTTTGTTGGGGTTTTCATCGTGGTCATTGACTAATAACTTGGTTTTCCCCAGAAGAAATAGAAGACATGTCTTTCTAGCACCTTGCATAGGGAGTTCAAGATCACGATGAGCTTCAGAACTAGTTCTGGCACAATGTATTGTTGAACTGGCTATAAAAATTATCTTCAAAATGGAGTAGCTGGTAATTCATCTTAACGTAACTGTATGAACTTTGTTTGTGTGAGGGCTTTTGCAGCTTACTCGGTTGATACCATACACTTCTGCCCTGAAAATGTGAATTTTGAGCCAACCAACTGTACTGAAGGGGTTGGAGGGAACAGAGCTGGTCATCCAACTGTCTACTGAGATTAGTGGCAGAGAACAGATAAGTTGTTTGTATGTCTTTGTCAGAGGCATCTGGTCCTAACAAGCTGCAGCCAACTGCTCTTCAGTCTTCCCCCCGTGTCAACTCTGTGTTTGGTTAAAAAGTACAGCAGTTTTCTTTTGTTGTCTCCATGCACGGCTCTGGGAAGCACCTTACTGTGTCCCACGGCGCTGAGGTGACTGCACAGACCAGCGGCTGTTGCTGATATTTGACCTCTTTATTCTAGCCTGTCATAGAGACATGGAATCACCAAGGTTGGAAAAGATCATCCAGTCCCACCATCCGCCTATCACCAATAGTTCTCACTAAGTGTGTCCCTCAACACAACATCTAACATCATGAGTTGGATCATGAGTTTGTCTGATGTACAGAGGCTTGCTGTGCTATTTTCTCTTGACTTGTACCTTTTAATTGCATGCTTCCATTTATTTCCTAAGAGCTATCAGTATCTTGACAGATGAATTAGCTCCTGTGCTTGGCAGATAAACTGGTGTACAGCTGAACATAACCAATCACATTCAAACTCTATTAGAAATGGAAAACCAAGATTGACTTCAGATTTCAGTTCTTCCTCCTTGCTTTTTAACAAACGCATTCAGAGCTTGCTGGCTTTTTTGGTAGTGAATCTCTGTTCTAAGTTCTAAAGCCTCGTAGATATTATTGCAACAGTTTGCTGTAAGCTCAGGGCTTGTACAGTAGCATGCTATTAATCAAAGGGCAATTTTTTAGTTGTAGGAAGTAGCAGGGCTGAGCTCCTGAAATTATCTCTTCTTTGTGGTGTTTAACCACTAGCTGAAAAATGGCTCCAACAGGATTTCTGCTTTTTTCAGGTAAGCCATAGTCCTGACTTACTTAGAGTGATTTTAAACGTGGGAGAACTGAATTTTCCTGCATAAGTAAACACAAAGCAACTTGATAAATAAAATTACTGTATGTTTATTTTGCATATAATATTCAGTTTATGTGGCAGCAAGGTCAAGCTAATGTTGTGAAGAATTATACATTCCAGTTAGAGAATTCTAGGGCTGTTCACTTTGGGGCTAAATCTAAGCTCTAAGTTCTTGGTTTCTAGTTACAAGTGATTTACTTGTATTTATCTTCCACCTTCTCCTTCCCACCCCATGGTCACGCATGCTTTTTGGAAGGACTTTATCGCCAGTTAAAGAGCTGCAAAGTCTATCGTTTATTATCAAATAGCCATTGTTGAATTTCTTTTCCTATCTCAGGGAAATCTGATTAGACTCAATGGTTATAAAACAACGTGCTGTGCATGCCCAGTGTGTTTTGAATGTACTTCTTCACTGCTTGTGAAGTTGAAAGGGAAGGGCTGAGACCACGTGTGCGTGGCTAGATTGCGGATGAAATTCCATTCTGCTGCCTGGGTGCGAGGCTTTGTTCCCAGGGTTTTGGTTTTAGGCACTGGTGGGTACCCAACTGCTGTTCAGCTATTTCATCACACGATGGCTTGAGCAATCTCTGCTTTCTGGTCAGGATTTCAGCAGTTCTCTAAAATAGTACTGGGGTGACAGCTGGAAACCAAACAGTTGTGTCCAGGTGGAAGCAGAGGTTACTGCTCCCTACGTCAGGCTGCTTGGCATGAACGGCCTGTGGTTGATATGGACAGTTTGTGCTTTCTCAGAAGAAGCTTAGAAATGTAGTTTTGATTCATAATGAGAGGAATGGTTTGTAAAGGCACCAAGCTGACCACTACGCTGTATTTGCAGGGCAGTGGGCATAATTCACCTTCTTAAGAAGAAGCACCACATAACAGAACCTCCTCCATAGGGGGCCTTTGCTTCAGCATTTGCTGGTTGTCTTTGGAAGGAGTCAAAAAGCGTATTCCATCGTGTCTTTTCCACTACTCATATGTTATATGAATAAACTAATGCAAACCACCAGGTGAGCAGTGTGGTCACCTGGAAAAGGAGTGATTTCACCCCCTCTGTGAAACACAAATCATCAATGGAGTTTGGAGGAAAGATCCATGAGTTTAAAAATCAAGCATAGGTGCAGTGGACTTCTGCAGTTTCATGCTTGTGTTGATGATCTGGATGAAGCATAAAATCATTTCAAAGTATGCAAGTGATACCAAGACAAAATGATTAGTAAATGTTGAGTGAGGCAGATCCCTGATACAGAGAGACTTGTTAATTTTTACTTACCAATATGTATTTAGACTGCACACCTGGGGATAAAATGTGTTTGAGGGCTGAAGGCACAGAGGAAGGTATCGTCCCAGGAATTAGCCTCTGAAAAAGGCTTGATCATCACAGTGATGTACTGCGGTGCCATGTCCAGTTGTGCTGCGGTGAGATGGATGTTAATGAGTTTCTGGATGCTCTGAAAGATTAAAGGAGTAAAAAAGCCCTCGTGATTTTTAGCTCCTGTGATTTATACTGGAAGATTGTAGAAGTTCACCTGCCTATCTGAGTGAAGACATGGTTAGGGAATTATTTGATCAAACCCCAGAGGTCCTTATGAAGGTCAAACTTTCTTAGACTGAAGAGCCTATTAACAGAGGTCATTTTGTAGATGGATGTGTAAGCATCAGTAGCGCGAGCTCCTCTTGTACTCATTCTTGTTGATGTGGTGGAGCCATCAGGGCCCCTCCTTGGGTGGGAGATGCTGGCCTCCAGAAATCTGCTGTCCTGACTATGAGAATGTGTCAACTTCTGGGTCTGGATTTTTTTTTTTTTTTTTTTTCCTTTAAAGTAACTTGCATATATCATAGAATGGCCTGGGTTGCAAAGGAGCACAATGCTCACCCAGCTCCAACCCCCTGCTATGTGCAGGTCGCCAACCAGCAGCCCAGGCTGCCCAGAGCCACATCCAGCCTGGCCTTGAATGCCTGCAGGGATGGGGCATCCACAGCCTCCTTGGGCAACCTGTTCCAGTGCCTCACCACCCTCTGAGCATCTTCTAACTGTATTACACAGCCTTGAGATCTTGATGCAATCTCCTTTGAATGTGTTGAAATTTTCTCTTGAGAAACACTCGAGTAGAGCTGAATTCAAAACAAATGAAGAGTTAGACATTGGAAAGCAAGAGGAGAGGTGAGATCCATCCCACCTGGATGACTATGGCTGAAGGCACCACTTTTATGTCCCAATCCCCAGCTGCTGTATGCTGCTTGTTGTGCCTTTTGTGGCCCATCTCTCTGAATGTCCTTGAGGGTGACCAAGACTTCTGCCAGACAAGTGCTCGCATGGAGTTGGTCACAAGGTTGCCTGGTCTCTTTCAAATGCATGGTTTGTGTGTTTACGCATTTTGGAAACGTCCACAACCAGAAAAGGTCTGATTTGCTATCAGGTTACTTGTCTCATCTGACTTAGCTGCCTTACACAAAGTTATTGCCTATTCACAGCAATGGGAGAAAGACTCAGGACTCAGAAGTCACTCTTTTCATTTCAGGATTCAAGTACTTGCCCCTTTTCTCTTAGGAAGTAGAAGGTTATTCTTTTGTGACTGCTCACTTAAAAATGCAAACAAAACCTTTTTATTGATTTGTGTGTATTGGCGGAATTACTATAATTGCATCAAATGACATAATTGGTGTAAATAGGTGTAATGATGTCATTAACATGTGTGATTGTGACATTTAACAGTGTAATTAAAATGTATAATGACATGGTAAAAGTCCTTATTAAAGTATGCAAGAAAGGCTCTGCAGGTGGACAGACCATGGTTTTAAAATTCAATATTGCTGTCATTCTTTCATATTCTTTTCAAAGAAACAAGAGCCATTAGGTCACATCAAAACTAATTTTGAAAACCAAAGGTCTGATCCTGCAAAGCCCTTCTGAAGCAGGCAGGTTCTCAGCAGCACCCTCAGTGACTTCAAGGGGTTTGTCCTCAGCACAGAGTGTGCTCGTACAACTTGGGCCCATTGCTGTAGGACATCCCCTTCTGTGGGACATCTCTCCGGTGGCACCGCGTTGATTTCTTTATGGGCAAGCAGGCTCTGTGTGGCTATGGGACAGCTCAGGCTGGAAGGGACCTTGGGAGGTCATCACCATCCTGCCCCGAGCAGCATCACTTCAGAGATTCCTCTGCAGAGATGTGACAAGTCATTTTAAAACCCATAAATGATGAATTAATGCACTGACACAGAGAAACTCTCCCTAAATGAACCTCTGAGCGTAGCTTTGGAATCTCTGATTGCCCTATTTTCAAACAAGAATGCTCCATGTGATGTAAAAATCCTTTCTTGCACGCTTGTGATGGCACACGTAGGCTCCTGCACACAACTACTAATTCTTTCTCTGTTAGAAAAACAGAGTTATTTATTCTGAGTCTTTGATTTTGTTGGCTTTGAGATGGTCACAGTTACGTAAATGGAAATACTTGTTTGCTGTGTTTACGCAGCACAGTTCTGAAGGTACGTCGAGAGGGAGCGAAATCTGAGGTGCCTTTTCTTCTAACTGAATGTATGCATGGCTGAAAGTAGGTTGTGACATACCTGAGAGAATTTCTGGGGTCGTGTGGTGCTCAGGTCATTGGTTTGATTGTAAAAGCAGATATCTTGGGGGGAGAGGAGGGGGAAGACAAAAAAAGGGAAAAAAAAAAAAAAAAAGTGACATTTTCTTTCCAAGTTTTCCAAATGGAACTTTTCCCTTTTCATTTCAAAATGACCTTTTTCTCATTTAATGCTGGCCAAAATAAAGCGAGAGAGAGTTAATGGAGGAATTAAAGGATATAAATATAATTTGAAATGTTTTAGAGTAGTGAAAAGATTTCAGCTTGATCTCAAAGGATTTTTTTTCCCAGAAAAAAAAAAAAAAAAAAATCCTATATGTATGTGTGTGTGTGTATATATCTATAGCTATCTATCAGTTATTCTCTTCCCTTTTGAAGTCAGCCTGGCTCATGAGCCCCAGATTCCCCGGGTCCCAGTGCAGTGCACCAGGTGAGCTCCTCTGGGTGGCAGCTGCAGGACCAGAGTGTTGGGGGGGGAGGGGGGGTGCTTGCTGCTAGGGTGGGCTCACAGCTTGCTGTGTTTCACTGTGTTCAGGTGGTGGGAAGAGAGCAAAGCCGCCCCTGCTGCAGTGCTGTGAGTGAGATGTCTGCAGGTCACTGTCACAGCTGCCCCAGGCTGTGAGCACTGCCTGTGTAAGCTGGGATCCCCAGGAGATTGGTGTAAATAGGCAGTGGGCAGCACTGAGTGTGAAGTTGCATCAAGTGCTGGCCTTACACTGCTGCAGTGGTGTCTTACAGTGGTCACTTGGAGGCACAGCTGTAGGCACAGCCTGGGAGAAGCTTGATTAATTATTTCATTTTTTGATCTGTTTGGTGCTCTCTGTGACTATAATGAATTCAAGGAGCACTCGCTTCTCCACTCTTTGCTGATGTTCCCATATGGATCCTTTCTGATGGGTGCAAAGTGTGTTCTGCAGCGACCTGCCCAGTCTGGAGGCGCTGCTGATATCCTGATTGTAGAACTGTGGAATCACTGAGGTTGGAGAAGGCCACTAGGATCCCCAACCCCACCCACCCCCCCCATGCCCACTGCCCACATCCCTCAGTGCCACATCCACAGCTCTGGGACACCCCCAGGGATGGTGACCCCCAACTCCATGGACAGCTGTGCCACTGCCTGAGTGCTCTTTGGAGAAGGAATTGTCCCTCACATCCCACCTGAGCTGCTGGAACCAGTCAGCATGCTGCCCCAGCTGAGCTCTGAGCTCCCTGCTCGCTGGCTGCAGTGGAGTCTGGCCCTGTTTGACAGAGGGGTGCTCAGTGGTCCCATGGCAGTGGGCCGAGTGCAGTGTGTGCCCATAGGACCAGCAGGCACGCTGTGCCACTGCAATGCTGCATCTGACACTTTGTGCTGAGGGCAATTCCTTCTCTGAAACTTGGTCGCTTTGGTTATGTTGATTATGAAGGGCTGAAACTACTGCTTTTCTGCTGTGCTTCCCCTTGCCGGTGAATGCAGTTAATTCAACCATGGGAATATCTGAGCGTTTAATATGAGCCAAAGTCCGACCACAATATGAGTTATTGTCTCGTTGACTTAATAATGCAAAACATTTTTTTTTGGTCAATGTGTTGTGAATATCCTCTGTTGAAATCACGAGGGTAATTTCATTCAGAGAGTATGTCCTGCAAGGGGCTCGTATGGAACTGTCCTTGTGTTCTGAAACCAGATATTGTCATCCTGCATTGCGTCTGGGATGACACAAGTTCTGTTCAGTTACAGGTTTGTTTTCAGTTTAAAATATTGTTTTTATTGGAATATTTTACTCTATATATGTCAGCAGAGACAAATAACAGGAAAGATAAATACTACCATCCCAATACTGAGAGTTTTAGTATGTGTTGAGTTACTCTTAAAGCATTAAAGAGCAGACCCAAGAAACTGTAGCCAAGCACATTTCCTTCTTTCGAAGTTCACTTTCTTTAACTGCACTTCTGGATCAGGGCAGCAGTGTGGAGAGCTGCCAAGCTGTTTCTGCGTGTGGCACCTATTCTCTATCCAGAGGTTTAAGCTTAAGTTTGAACCTGATGACTTTATGTTAAATTAGTGCTTTATGATATAACCTGGTATAGAAGTGGGTGCAGGTGGGTTGGGGTTGGATTTCCAGTGGTTGGCCACCCTGCCTGTGGCGTGGGGGTTGAAAAGGACCATAATGATCATCTAATTTCAACCCAGGCCATTCTGTGATTTGGGGGCCGTAGGGGTCTTCTCCAATGCATGATTAAGTTCTTTCCTATGAGAGCGGTGAGATGCTGGAACAGCTGCCCAGAGAGGCTGTGGATCCCCGTCCATCCCTGGAGGTGTTCAAGGCCAGGTTGGATGGGGCCCTGGGCAGCCTGGGCTGCTGTGAAATGTGGAGGTTGGTGGCCCTGCCTGTGGTGGGGGGTTGGAGCTTCGTGATCCTTGAGGTCCCTTCCAACCCTGGCCATACTGTGATTTCCTATGCAATGTGCTGGGACCGCAGCGGGCAGCACAGGAACGGCCACGGCTGCACAGCTCAACATGCAAAGCTTCGCTGCTCTGCGCAGGGCTTCAAGTCCACACTATTAACTCCCTGCCAAACAAAACAAATCTGACAGCGCAGAAGGCTCTCTGCAGACTCACTCTGTGACGCTCGGAAGACTGAACTATTTGTAAGGACACCTGTCACCCCGTGGCTTTCCCAGCACCGCCGCCTGTTCTGCTGGAGCTGCCTGAGCCCAGCCCCTCCGTCAGCCCTGGCAGCACGGCGGAGGTCCGCTCACTCATCCGGCGGTCAGTCACACTCTGATAGCGTGTCTGTCATCCTGCTAAAACAGTCAGAGGGTGACATACTTTATGGGCACGAACATGTTTTAGAGATGAACAAAAAGGATTGGCCTTTAAAAAGAAGCAAGGGTAGCATTTCCTCGCGGTGGAAAGACGTATAATTTGAAATAATAGTGTGTCAACAGCGCTTATGGGAGATTGTTGTAAAATGGGGATTTCAGAGTCGGCCTCGAAGCGGGCAGCAGGAGTGCGGTGCTGTGCAGCAGCCCCGGCAGGCCGTGGGGTCCTGGCTGCGTCCTGCAGCTGTGCACGCAGTGCCGCACCGTGCTGCTCTCGGTGTGCGCCTTCCAGCGGGGAGCCTCGCATCAGCTCAGTGATGGAGTGGTTATTTCACTTTAGGCGTGAAGGCTTATGGTTATGATTACATGTACGCACCCGGCACTTAGCATGCTGCTTTTATCGCCGTGCATGTCTGGGTGTGTATTAGAGATGTCATTTGGAGTGACTCCCTTCGTTAAACTGCAGATTATCCATTTCTAGCCCAAACTATTAGACGACCCAAACTATTTCTAGGAGGTCTGTACTAATTTAGCAAATAATTAAAAGTGCAGAATGCTTCAGAGGGGTTTGCTGCTCGGGTGTGATCGCTGGCCGTCATGCTGTAATTGCTCATTTAACTAATTTAACAAATCCCAAAGCACCTCGAGAGCTTTATTTATTTAGATGCAGATTCTATATTATTTAAGGATGTTTTATTCATGTGAATTTAAGCTCACTCGCTTAAACCTCTGCAAAGAGGCACTGTGGTTCCTGCTGTCACTTACTGCTTCCACCGGCTACTTTGGGGGAGGAAATATTTCAGCTTGAAGAGGAGAATTCTATTACTCCAATTACCATTTGCTAAGTAACATCGCTCACGGTTCTTGGAATGGCAACTAAACAATTCTCGTGCCTTGTCAAACTTGACGTAGTTCTTAAATTACACATTTTACACGCAGTATTATGATGGTTAAAGAGGTGCATGAAGCAAGACAGTTAATGTAAGAGTGTCCTTAATAATTTTCTAACTGCTTCTACTCTCTCAATGCGTTTGTGCTGTAATGTGCTGTAAGCATATTAGAATGCATTATCAGCTGGGTAGCAAACTGCCTTGAGGTGTTTGTATTCATGAGGCAACTGTAAGCAGAAGAAACACAGCTTTATTTCACTTACTCCGCGGCTTTGTTCATTAAGCTAATTACTATCTCCTACATTCCTCTTTTTCATCCGGCTTGTTTCTGGAGCTTGATCCTTTCCCAACCCTGAATCGACTGTTACCGAACAGTTGAAGCTGAACAGGAAGGAATTGCAGGTGTCAACTCACAGTTTACAAATATGACATCTCCTCTGGCATAGCTGGAAATATGAAATATTGATTTATGTGCAGTAAAAGGTCTTATAAAAATGATCACATACACATGAGAGATTAATGCGCTGGAGATCAATAGAAATTTCATTCTTGACGCTAGACTGTCACCTATGGTGAAATGCTAAAATACAGAAATCAATATTATCTATGAAATGTCAAATTTATTATAATTATGAGGATGAAAGCTGGCCAAGTGGCTCCCAGGAGAGAAGGAAGGATAGGTTACTGTGCTGAAGCATCCTTCATGTCCCTTGTTCACTTGCTGCCAATTTGAGAGCAATATTGGTGCAGGGGGTTTTCAGGCATTATGTATCGCTGTGCAGTAACAAATTCCTCCTGGAATATTTAACTCTTGAATCTGACAGTAACACCAGGCGTCTTGGTAGTCAAATGGCTCGCCGGTTTTGGGGAATACAGTGCTGCATCTGCACGTGCTTCTGTACCAAATGCAGAGATGTTTCTCAGCACAGTTCATGATGTTCTGCAGGAAAACTGAGTTTGGAGAGTTGAGGGGATCGCTGCAATTTGGCTCACGCTCCCTTTTGTTCTGAGTCGTGTGCTGGGAGGACTTTGCCGGTCACCACACTTTGCATTTCCTACAGTCTGAGCCATGAGCCGGGCTTTAAATGTTGCCCCCCACCGTGCCGTGCTGCAGTGATTCCCCAAAGGGATCTGTACGAGCCCTTGGCAGCCCATCAGCCTTGTGTTTCAAGCTTAACCATCTTCCAAAAAGTAACACAAAGCTACAGTTTTGTGGTCTCCTAAGAGAACAATACGAGATTACAGGCTTTTCAGCTTTTTTTCCTTTTGCTTTACAGATCTGTTTTAAATGGGGAAAAAATCCCCCCCTCATGAGCGTGCTCAAAGAACGGAATGTTGGTGCACAGTATTTATACACGGGGGGTCTGCGTTGGGCTGGTGCTGTATGCTGGGAGCTCCACTGAACACCGCAGGTGGCAGAGCTCAGCTCCTGGTTCCAGCCTGCAGAGCCATGAGGATGTGCCCAGGGATGTGCCTGGCAGGCAGCAGAAGGCTGTGGCCGCAAGGGAATGTGCTGTGGGTTGGGCTGGGTGCTGGGACAGCCCTGCTTGGAGCAGCCTGTGCTTCTGCTGGGCAGCCCTCACTGCTCTACCGATGCACTGGCATCTTTTTTTCTGTTGCCTGAGGTATTTTATCTCATCCAGCATTGGGCACGTGAAAACCAAACCCTTGGTGCTCCCTGTCTGCCTGTACCCCTTTGGTGTCTGCCTTCTGCCTGTATGCCCAATCAGCCCAAACACCCTTGTCCATGTCTTTGTTTCCCACTGGAGCGTTGTGCTCCCTGCAAAGCCCTTCTGCCTCGAGTCCCACAGGTAACATTCCCCATTCCTTCTGGGTTAGCTTGAGAAGTGTTTCTTCCAAGTTTCTTTTTCATCTTTATGACCCTTGCTGTACTTTTATTTCCACGTTATCCTTTGGGTGGGGAGATGAGCGTGCTACATGCTCTTCATGATACGTGCTCCTCATGATGTGACCTACTTGCTAGTGACTTCATCTCTAAAAAAGATTATTTTGCATTATCAGTATTTCCTGATCTGACCTGCATACAGTCCTGCCTCGTCCATGGCTTCCCTGGGAGGGCAGTGGACAGAGGTTCCAATGCCTGTAATGGAGTGCAGCACAGAGCTGAGGCAGTAAGAAATCGGTCCAGGGCAAGATCTGAATTTCTCTGGGTGTTTTTCAGAGGCAAACAGCCTTGGAAATGTTGATCTTTTTAAATTTATTTTTAAACAATCAGAAAAAGCAAAATCAGTACGTATACCAATGCAGAAGAACATTGTGTTTTGCCATGCTGCTGGCTTGTAAATGACACCTATAGTCATGAGTGCAGAGCTGCTTCCTGTTGATGGGCTCCTGGGAGGGACAAGTCCTGCTGTCCTGCTACTGTTACATGCTGCAAATTAGTTGACATAAGAAATATTGCTTGGTCCTCCTGAGAAATTGGGTTTGAATGGGAGAAAGTCATTAATGCTTTTCTTTCATTATTATTATTATTTTTTTTTAATAAAGTAGAAAACAATCATTCACGAGGAATCATTCTGGTGGGTCACCATAGGCTGCCTGGTACAGCATCTTGTACCAGCATCCATCCAAAGGCTGCAAGTCAGCACTGATGCTTTCATCCCATTTTACAGAGGATAAGACTGGTTCAGAAGGATGTTCTTGCCAACTTCTTTGAAAGCATTCTGAATCACAGAATCACAGAATGGCCTGGGCTGCAAAGGCCCACAGTGCTCATCCAGTCCCAACCCCCTGCTATATGCAGGTCGCCAACCAGCAGCCCAGGCTGCCCAGAGCCACATCCAGCCTGGCCTTGAATGCCTGCAGGGATGGGGCATCCACAGCTTCTCTTCAAGGGCTGACTGTGCTGTAGATGAGGTGCACACCAGGTTCCTCCATGAGGAGGGATCAGCTGCTGTTCTTCACAACTGGAAGAACCGAACGGGTCGTTATGTTGAGACAGAATGAATTCTTTATCACCTTTAACTGCTAAATAGTTTCTTACGTTAATCTCTTAATTCTGCCTCCCGTTCCTTTTCCAGAACGTTTGCATTTTAGCGCCTTGCTATTTAAGACAATATATATGGGAAGTCTACTTTTGTTTCCAGCATATGCTTTTTCTTTTTTTTTTCGTCATTTGAGAGAGGAAAAGCAGAGGAGGAAGGAAAACGATTTTCTTTTTATTGCAGTGTAGCATTTACACAATTTCTCTAAATAGAGATTTGGGGAGATTTTTCACCTTTTTCCTGGCTTCTTAAGGTTTTCAGCACCTCAAGTAGCCAAAGCAGTTAAAGTTAATACTTAATGCACCACACTTTAAGAGATAGGCATTTCTTGCAGTCAGGTCTCAATTAAGAGATAAAAGACAAAAAGTGCAAAGCGCTTGATAAAGCTAAGAATACAAGGAGAGGCATGGAAGTGCTTGAAGCTGTCCATAGCGATAACTGGATAGCCAGCTGGAATCTTCTTGAAATGAAGTGGGTGCTCTAACTTATCAAATTCCACATATGGGGAAATTATTGGTGCCTACAGGGGTGATTAACACTAACTCAGTGGGTCAGAAACAAGCTGGGATAAAGGTGAAAACTGTATCTGACTATCAACACCAAATACATCCATTTAGAGAAAGATAGCGGCATTTTTTTTGCCTCTCTATATATCTTCAGTTGTGCAGGTTGTCAGGGTAGGCGCAGAGGAGAGGCTGCACATATAGAGTGTGCCGTATAATGTGCAAATTGCAGCGCACATTAAAATGTAATCTATTTTAATAAGTCATATTAAGATTACATTTTAGATAATTGTGTGTTTATCTTATACAACAAATATTTGCCCTGCTGTATATATTCTCTGTCTCTGTCACACTCTCTCCCTTTAAATTAGAAGCACCAAAGGAGGAAACGCTGTAGTCGGTGCTGTGGTAGTTAGCTTAGAGCCTGGATTAAGACTTTGTGTGCTGTTTACTTAAGAAATTATTTGAGTTTATGTTGGAAGTTAGGAACAGTTTCTTCTCTGAAGGAGCAGTCAGGCACTGGAATGGGCTGCCCAGGGAGGTGGTGGAGTCACCAGCCTGGAAGTGCTCAGGAAACAATCGGATGTTGTATTGAGGGACACGGGTTAGTGGGGAAGCCGTTGGAGGGAGGCGGGTGGTTGGACTGGACGACACTGGGAGTCTTCTCCAACCTTGATGATCCTATGAATACGGGTTCGCAGACCACGTTATTTTGGTGCTTCGGCTTTTGTGCTTACTCATCATCTCATTTCTGGTTTGTGTGGTTACTGTTGCTTACTGCGTTCTTGTTTCTGCGGAGCTGCCTGAGGTTTTTATTAGCTGCATAGCAAAGAAGGAAGTTGATGGGAAGCTGGCACCCACAGCGTGTCTCAGGAGTGGTTAGGGCAACGGGCTGTACCGCAGCAGAGCCATGATTCAGCTATGAACTGTTACCTCTGTGGTTTAAATAGTTAAACTGACAATGTTTGCTTTCTTTTTTTCTGGTCAGCAGAAGCTGAGAATTCAAATCACAAGCTGGTGGCTCCTTGCTGCTGGAATATTCAGCTATTTCTTCTGTCTGGACCACCACAAATGCTGCGTGTCCATTGCAGCTGGGGTTGCCGAATACCTTAGCTTGGTGTATATGCCGTAGGAGTTGTTTGTTCAGCCTCAGATCCCACCCTTACTTTCTTATTCTGTGAATAATCCTTTTCATTTTGGATAAGCCTTTTCCTACTTTTTCAAATACTTGGTAATTTTAAAATGAGCGTTTGCTCGTTTGGCAGAAAGTTAATGAATGACAGAAAATAGAGCTAAATATTTATAAGAAAGTGTTAAGGAGCAATCAGCTGAGCAATGGTGTCAGCAACAAAACTTTGGGTGAAACTGGGCTGGCAGTGGCTGACCCTGCCTGTAATCTTTGCTCTTGAGCGTTGGACTGAATGTCAATAGGTTAGTCACAGTGACATCCCTGGCCTGGATGAAATGAACTGAGGGCATTAAGCATCGTCTTCCCTGGCCACAAACAAACTAACAGCTACAAATGCCTCTTAACCTTCATCTCCATGAGCTCCAAAGGATCAGTGTGAGATGTCTTTGTCCCTCATCGCTGCAGAAATCCAAGGACAATGTGATCAGTGGGCTCAGGGACTGTGCCTCCTTATCTGCAAATGTCTTCTTACATTTCCCTCTCCTTAAAATCCAGGAGGAAAAAAGCAGTGTTTTGGTGTAGCCCCTTCTACCTGCAGGCACTTATGGTGGAGCAGATCCAAATTCCCAATGTGAAAAAGAATAACATCTTATCCACACAATACTTACATCTGAATTTGTTTTCTAGGCATTGCATGTAGTCAGTAAAAGGAATTTTGGGGGTACCAAGAGTAACCTTTTCCTCTTTCTATGTGTTTATTTTCCTCTTGCACTTTCTCCACTTTGCTGTGAAAAATGCACATAAGAAACAGCATGAAAGCAGTGCCAGATTTAAGAACTTCAGCATCTCTGAGTCAGGATATTCGGAGTGTAAGGTGACCGCCTAATAGCTGTGTGCTTTATTTCTATTTATTAACAGTGCCTCATTAACGTTGTTACCCCATTGAAAGAAATGCTGTAATTTGCCAGAGGTGGTGAGAAAGGCAGAACAGCAGCACCATGTTTGCTTTCTGCCTGACTGCAGTGTTTGTGGAGCAGTAGAGGGGCCTGATGCTGCCTTGTACCTGGGATGGGGTGATGCTGTTAGGAAATGAAGTTGCACTGGGGGAATTTAATGTTTCATGGGGATATTTTGTGTTGCTGGGGCTGCTGCCTGGGGAAATACCATCCGCTACCTGCAAAAAAGTGGAAACGTCTCAGGCAGCTTGTTGTTCTCCGAGTAAACTCTGAGTATAAAGCAAAGTTTCATCAAAGTGTTTCTTGCTAAAAGGAAGGTAGAAGGCTTAATTGAGCTCCTTGCGTTTGTGGCCAGAGGCAGCATAAATCAGAGAACCATCAGCATATTGGTGTGTTAAGGTGACTGTGTTCGCTGCCAGTTGTTGTCACCCGGTGGGCTGAGTTTCCAGCTGTTCCTGATGCTTCCAGTTGTTCCTCATGTGGCCCCATGGGTCGGCTCCTTTGCAGGCCTTTCTGCAGCTTCCCACTGCTTGGAGAGTCCCTGGTTTGGCCCTGTTCTAAGGACACAGATGTTCCTGGAAGACCTGTCTGACAAACCTGTACCTCTTGGCCTCTCACAAGAAAACTTCCACTAATTCTCCTGTACAGCACTTCGGTTATGTGCCCAGAAGTGTCTCAGGTCAGGTTCTGGTGGTTGAGAGTGTAAGAAATGCAGTGGGGACTGAGTTCCCAGCTATGTGCATGGCATGGGAGATCATGAGGGTGAGAAGTCGTGTGCATCATCCTGGGAGGCATTCAAACCCAGGTTGAATTGGGCGCTGGGCAGCCTGATCTGTTGGGTGGCAGCCCTGCCTGCGGCAAGGGGTTGGAACTGGATGATCTTTAGGTCCTTCTAACCTAAGCCATTCTGTGATTATGAACTGCAGCACTGCTGATGACCTGCCTTGAGCAGAGCTGCTGCAAAGTTTAGCTTCTAACTAAGCTCATTCGATCTCTGAGTGAGCCACTGGGATGTGGTTCTCTGCTCATACAGGAGGTAAGATCTTGAGGGAGTTCTTGTGTGCAGTGAATTGTGGAATCACTGAGGTTGGGAAAGTCCTCTAGGATTCCCTATCTCTCAAAACCTCCATGCCCACTGCCCACATCCCTCAGTGCCACATCCACAGCTCTGGGACACCCCCAGGGATGGTGATCCCCACTCCCTGGGCAGCCGTGCCACTGCCTGACTGCTCTCTGGAGAATGAATGGTTCCTCTTACCCAACCTGACCCTATCCTGGTGCAATGTGAGATCATTACATGCATCAATAAATAGTGAGCAAGTCTTCCAGCGCCAGCACCCACCCCTGCTGCTGTCCCCAACTGCTGCCTGGCAGCCCCTTGTAAAGTCTGCAGTGTTCCTGTCAGCACTCAACTGAGATGCGTTTCTGGCTTCCACTTTTATTTCTCAGGTCTGAACATACCATGAAACATAAGCATAAGGAGTATCCCGGGAAAGAGGGATAACAGGGAAACTCCTTAAAAGCTAATCATTCCCAGTCAAAGATAAGCCATGAGCTGTTGCTCTATCTTAATTATTATTTTCAGCAGTATGGACTGGCACTTCCAACCACACAGCTAATGCAGCAGTCTACACAGGCTTTTCTTCTTTTTACGGCACGGGGCAGAAGGACAACCCACATTCCAGGGCCTGTTTGATAGCATGCCACAACTTGAGTTAAGCAGGTGGCAGGGTGAAATATAAAGGGCTTGCTAAACAAAGAATTTTTATTTCCTGGTTTGTGCCTGCAGGGGAGGAATTATGAAAGCAAAGCAGAAATCTGACAGCCGAAGAGCATCCAGAATTTTTAAATGAACTGTTTTATTGTTCTTTTATAAAGCTATGCAGATTAATTACAATTTACAAATAAAAGAGGCTTTTGCAATGATGGACCCTTAAAAAAAAAATTAACAAAATGTCAAAATGGTCCATTATACCTTAAGAAATTGCTTTCTGCAGCTGCTGGAATAAGCTGCCCTCATCCACTTGGTTCTCATCTGCAGACTGCGGGTAGCAAAGCTGGGTTGGGTTGCGTGCTTTTTAACTTACAAAAGTGTGAAGTGATGCACAAATGGTGGTGGCTCTGTTCTTCTGGGAGGTGAGATGCTTTGGGGTGCCCCATCCCAGCCTTTGCCTTACGCTCTCCATAATAACAGCATCTGCAAACCATGAGCTGCACCGCGGGCTCTGGCGGTGAAAACTACACTGCTTGAGCAATAAGCAACCCTTGCATTGCTGAAATTAATAAAGTTAGTTTGAACCTCAAATGTCACCTATTTGCTTTCCTATTTTCATAGGTGATTTCACTAAGCAGAAGCACTTGCTAATCCCACATTCACATAGATAGAAGGTCAAAGTTGGTCAGTGAGCCAAGAAATACCATATCAGGGTTTCTTTCCTCTCCAATTGAAAGAGGTATAAATTGTGGAATTAGTGTATTGATTGAAGGCTACAACTTCAAGCAATCAGTTTTTCTGGCTTGACAAGATTATTTTATCCTACTTTTCTTTTATTATTATGTGTTGTATTTGAGTCATCCTTCAGGCAGATGAAGTGACAGCTTGATTTAACTCAATAAAATCCACCAGTTAGGAAACCTACTGAGCCGAACAAAAGATGAAAACGGCTGCGAGGGGAAGGTGCACAGTTAGTGTAAGCAAGCATAGCACGCTGAAAGAGGGCAATATTAACCGAAATTATGCTCTAATCAATGCATTTCTGTGGAAACTTGGGAGAAATTTGTAGGACCCTTGTGCTGGGCCAGCAAACAGACAATGCTGTGGGATTTTTTTATTAAAAAAAAAAAAGCTAAAATTTCTGCAATGTTAATGAAAGCAGTACTTCCATCACACCTGTGCTTTTCCTTAATTGCAACAAGTCAGGTAATGTTTTTTGATAAATCTGGGAGGAAATGTTTAAGCAGGGCTTTGTAATGGTATAGAAATAAAATAATAATGTCCTCATCAAGTATTTGGCCTTTGTTTATGTGTTGGTGATTTCAGGCCTGGTTTGGCAGCAGATGCAGGGTTGTGAGCTGACCTCGTATGAGAGCTTGGGGGTGCCTGGGAGCCCTGCCTTCCCACCAACTCCTTGCTCTTGCCTCACCCTTGCTCAAATTAATGACTCTTCTTCCCCTTATCTACATGGGAAATAAATCAAATGATGTATGATGGAGAATGCAATGTGCTAAAGTGGAAACTTGCTGAAGCAAGTCCCTGAAGTGTGCCAGCTGTTGGTGGTGAGGTGCAGGCAGGTACCCCTAATTGCAGCGGTGTGGGGTCTGCACACTGCTGGTAGCTCTTCAGAGCAGGGAGGGTGCCGTACTGGGGTGTAAAAGAATGTGTGTGCTATTCAGGAAGATGCAGTAGCAAAGGGTGACTGGAGGCCAGTTGTTTCTGCCACTGCGTGGTCCTGTTTTAAGTATGGAATCACAGAACGGCCTGGGTTGCAGAGGCACACAGTGCTCATCCAGTTCCAACCCCCTGCTGTGTGCAGGTCGCCAACCAGCAGCCCAGGCTGCCCAGAGCCACATCCAGCCTGGCCTTGAATGCCTGCAGGGATGGGGCATCCACAGCCTCCTTGGGCAACCTGTTCCAGTGCCTCACCACCCTCTGGGTGAAAAAGTAGTACTGCTTCCTCTTCCTTCCACTGGATCTGTCCCTGCAAGGTGAGCAGTTCCTTTCAGTGGGATGAGGAGAACAGCCTCCTTCCAGTTCCCACTGCTTCTTTGGGAACAGCATTTAGGTGTTTGGACCTGAGAGCACCATGCGGCACCTAGTGAGACGCTGTGTGTAAATAGAGCAGCCCTATGGCTCTCCACGCTGGCTGCTAACTGAGCACAGCAGGCACAATAAATCAGAGTTGTTGCACCTTGTCCTGTTCTGGGAGGTTTCCTGGAGCGCTGATCCCGCCCTCAGCCATTGGCCTTGATTTCCCTTGGGGCCACACTGCTGTTTGGTTTTTATTCTCTAAAGAACTTTGCCCAGCAGCAGGCAGATGCAGCTCCATCAGCATCCCTCTAGGAGCATTTGGGACCTGGGACACACTCACTTTTTGGGTATGTTGTTGGGGAATGGTTCCAGTTCCTGCTTTCCCTGCCTGAAAGCCTCGCAGCGTACTGAAGTAGTGTATTTGGGGAACTGCTTTATTTGAGAGCGGAGTACAAGATCAGAATTCTCACTGCTGATTCATAAATAACCTTCTGCACGGTTTTCTTGCAGAGCCTTTTGATTTACTAGCAGATTCTTTTTTTCCACTTGGAAGAATATTTTGCACGTGTGCAGTCTGAGACATTCAGATGCGTGAGAACTGCTTTCAGAGTTACATCTCATGGGGTATAAATACATATCAAATCCCCTGCTCTAGACAGTGTTCCCGTGGCTAATAACAATAATTGTAAACCAGTTGTGTACCATTAACGTGGTGCACCTGACTCCTTTCCACGTGGTTTGATGACTGTGCCCGTTCCCTTTCAGCCCCTGTCATTTAGGTGATGTAGGAGCACGGAAAGGACAGCTCTGATTGCCAGTTCCATGCTGAAGATCAGTCTGCTGCATAATTATTTTAAAAAACGCGGTTTGTGACTTTCACAGAGGGAGGACCGTGCATTAACATTTGTTAACTTGTGTGTAATTTCTCCCACCCAACATTTCTTCACCATTTAAAGTTGTTTTCATCTTTCTGGGAAGAGCGTGCGTTGCCGTGATTTCCTTAAACTGCAGTTTGGTGAATGACTTGTTTAAATTTAAGGAAAAGAGGTTGTTGATAAGTATAGTTTTCTAATACTCTTCCTCAGCTGTCATTTACTTTGACTAAATTTATTTAAACCACCTTAACCTTTCAGAGAAAGGCCAGGAGATGTTTAAAAGAATAATATGTGTCTGACATTTTGGTTTACCAAAAGGACACCATCATAATTCTGTAGTGCCTCTGTTAAAAAAAAATAAGCGAAGAAAAGGAAACGAAAATCTTTTTCTTTCTGCTTAATTTTGAAAGAGTAGAAGGGAATCTGATAGATGGTTGCATTAGGAAGTGGCCTGCAAAGGTGATCACCACCTGCATGGTCTGTCACTGCGCCGGGAGATGCTGAGCAGCCTCCAGCCATAGGTTGTCTTTTCTCTGGGTGTCTGGTTGGTGAGCACGTGCTCCTTGTGTCCTGCCTGACGCTCACCTCTCCTTGGCTTCACCTTGCCACGGTGCACCAATGTCAGCTGGAGTTCCTGGCTCACTTTAACCTAATTTTGTCTTTCCTTCGGAGTATTTCTTCTTCTAGCGATTCCTGAGCCTTGGCAGTTTCTTGTCAAAAATCTTTAAGGTTTAAAGATCTTCTCTTCTCACAGAGCTGTGCAGCTGCTTCTACTCACTTTTTGTTCTCAGTGAAACTGCATGTTACTGAGAATCAATAAGCAACAGCAGCACAAAGGTTTTACATGCTGTAGTTTTGTTATCCTGAGATTGCAAGTGCAGAAGTTTCAATTAAGTCTCGTATTTTTATGGGGTTCCAGGAGATCAGTGCAAGCATACCTGGATTTTAGCACTGGGTGAAGTATCAAATATTGTCATATATGGCTGTATGTTCAGCCTGGAGAAGAGAAGGCTGTGGGGTTACTTCATTGCAGTCTTCCAGGTACCTAAATTGAGCCTACAAACAGGAGGGGAGTCAACTCTTTGAAAGGGTAGATAACAGCAGGACAAGGGGAAATGGTTTGAAGTTGAGGGAGGGAAGATTGAGGTTGGATGTCAGGGGGAAGTTGTTTGCTATGAGAGCGGTGAGGTGCTGGAACAGCTGCCCAGAGAGGCTGTGGATCCCCGTCCATCCCTGGAGGTGTTCAAGGCCAGGTTGAATGGGGCCCTGGGCAGCCTGGGCTGTGAACTGTGGAGGTTGGTGACCCTGCCTGTGGTGGGGGGTTGGAGCTTCGTGATCCTTGAGGTCCCTTCCAACCCAGGCCAGTCTTTGATTATTTTTGTCCTGTAATTATTATCATCCACTGGCACTGGGAGAACTGTTTGACTGATGTGATTCTGAAGTGCTGTGGGAGAAAATTCCATTTGCAGCTCCAGCTTTTTTCAGGTTGTGATGAACGTTTCTTCTAATTCTACCTCGTTCCTGCAGCAATATCTGCAACAAGTGCTTGCGTGCAGCAAGGCTCGGCTGTGTTTGAGGCTTTTTGGCACAGCCCGGGAGCAGTGAGGCTGAGCAGGAGCACTTCTCCCTATCAGAGCTGGCTCTGACTGAAGCACCACCCCAACCCCAGATGCTCTGACAACTTAGCAAGGGGATGAGGGAGGAGATCCGTAATCGGAAAATTCCACATTTCCAGTTAGTGTTTAATGTTTCTGGGGGATTTATTACTTGAGGGAAAATAGTAAAACTAGAACAAGGAAAAACTAACGATGCTACAAATGCATAGGTTCTATTTCACTCTTTGTGGAGGCATAGTGAATCATCTGTGAATCCTATCCTAAAATCTGCTGAGGTTATTGTGCAGCATCCCATTAAAACCATTAGAATTGCCGAGTGAAGTAAACACTGCAGGGAGAGTAAGTGGATTTGGGATAGGGATCTTGGCTATGTAATTGATAAAGAATCAGATGTATCGTTTATTTTCACTTTTAAGAGGTGAGTGAGTGGTAGTGGATAACTGGGAAAATACTGCTTTCGGTTGAATGGCTGGTTTGCTGTTGTTTTGTTTAACTTCTTGAGCCCTGCTGCTGCAAGGGCTCAGCTTGCACATAGTTCTTGAACTGTGTTGTATTGGTGACGATGGGTTGATGGCTGGGTTTGATGATCTTACAGGTCTTTTCCAGCCTTAATGATTCTGCGATTCAATGATTCTATTATTTGTGAGAGATTTTATTGTTTATTGCTTTATACCCTTCAAAAGGCGTAGCAATGTCATGGTCATATATCTGCTCACATTATTACTGTTATCTAAGTTCTAGGGCATAATGAGTTCCTGTACAGGGTGAACACTTCACATCCCAGTTTTCCCTTCCCCTGGATGGAAGAAGAACCCTGCCTGTGGTTGTTATTCACCCCAGCGTATTGCTGTGCTCAGCATGTGCTGGTCCCAGGACTTGCTGCCCACTGGGTGCCCTTGTGCTGCTTCTCCATAGCTTTTTGTTTTGCTCAGTCCAAGAGTGGTAACGGATTCAGTTTTTGTAGATAAAATCTTGGATAATACCTGTGGCCAATATCCATGTATATGGATAATACTATTGGCTCCTAGTTTCTCTGGGGAAAAGAGCCCCCTGCGACTTGGGTGTAAAAGCAGCATTAAAAGTAAACGGTAATTTCTGTGAAAATATTTTCTTCTGCTAAACAGAAGGATTAAAGATTTCTTTAAAATGTATTAAGTCATGGTTATGAAATGACAGAAATCAAAGTCTGCAGGCTTCAGATCGTGGCTGGAGATGCACTCCTGCCCTGCTGTCCTTCCTGGCCGCTGTGCGAATTAGGGACAGTGTCAGCTATGGCTCTGCATTTCCCAGCTTTTGTCAGCTTGTGTCACAACCTTAGCATTATTTAAGTGAACTTAAAAATATATATATATTTAATATTCATCTTCAAGCCGTAATTTCTGTTAGTAAAAGTGACATTTTGTAAAGTTCATTATTTTTTTTTACAGAGAAATCTCAGGCACTTTGAAAAAAAAAAAAGACGTTAAATAATGGAACGGCGGTGTCTCCAGGCTAGCAGTCATCCCTACAGTTTGTCATTTTAATATGTGAATACCTGTGAGAAAGATATTTGATACTTCCTGCGTTATTTAGCCTGACCCAGGCGACCGGCTGCTTGGGAACCGAATCCATCAGCGTGTGCTGCATGTAACACCTCCACAGCTCCTTGGCATCTAGTGGACACCCCATGACTGGGTGTCTTTTGACACTTCTGTGTGGCATTTTCAAGCAGTGGTGCACCATGAAAACCTCTGTCAGGCTTGTCTCCAGCTGTGGCTTCATGGCTGTGCGGCACAGCGTGGGCACCATGAGCTCTTTAGTTGTGTGTGCTGGGTGAATGATCAAATGGGATAATGGCATGGGAGAAGTGGGCTGGAGATGCGTGTTGTCCGTGGCTCTTCCAGGAGTCCACAGTGTGGGTACAACCCTTTATTTTGAAGTGGTGTTGCAGTAAGAGGCAGCTGCCCTTCTGTGGAATAAGGTTATGCTTACAAGATGCAAGACTGGATGGAAAAAGTGGTGGAAAAAGCAGGTATTGCCTGTTTGTGCAGTGTTGTTGTGTGAATTGTAATGTAGAACTTACTCCTGCTGGGAAGTCTGTAGAAGTGCCTACTGCCCATTTTTCAGTTGGTTAGAAATTTTTGGTCCTTATTCGTTTTGATGTGGTATTTGATAGCAGAGGATGCCATTCAGTTGTGCTCCCACCATCTGAATTGCTGAGCTCTTCTCTATTTCCACTCTCAAATGGCAAAGGATTCCTTAGCCATCTCAGGCCTTGAGAACGGCATGCACACCAGTGTTAAATGCTCCATGATGGGTAGGAGGGGCAGCAGAACGTTTCCTTCCTTTCTGCACAAAACATCTATTCACGTTGCTGTGGGGCAAGCAAGGGAAGGAGGCATCAGGACCTGATTTGTCTCACAAATGGAAATAGGGCTGACCAGCCTTTAAAGTTGGATATTTTCTGTCTTTTCACCTACAGAAACACAACAGAAGGAAAACGTGTTCTGCAGTCCTTTTCCTAGGGTACAATTATCCTGATCCCATAAAGTAAAAGATTAATTTGATACGTGAATTGGGTGATATGGAAAAAAGACCAAGCCACCATTAAATCTGATGAAAGTTTCAGGTGTTACTGTCGTGATTAAAGCTCAGGGTTTATTTAGCCTAAATCTAATTTGGGTGAAAATGCCACGTTAGTACTGAGTTGTTTGTCTCGAGTCATTCCGTGTTTTGAATATTTTTAGTTCATCTTTTAGAAATCATTTATGAGCTATAAGAATTCAGAGCTGCTTTGGCCATGAGATGTTCCAGTCTCTCCCACAGGTGTTTAAGATTATATGGCAGTGTTTATAGGACCAGTGAATTTTGTAGTTGTAAAAGGGTGCAAGTTATCTTAAAAAAATATGGACTGCTGATAAACAAAACGTGTGGTGTGTTTTCCCTTTCTTTCCCAGTACTACATTTACTACAGTAGGAATCTTCATTGGTTGTTTTTTTTTTTCCTTCAAGAAATAGCCCTCTATGATCTCAATTGTTTTGGTTGGCCATAACGACTCCCAGAAAATACTATCGTTTCTTTTGATGAAACTATTCTTATGCAAGAATATCATATTCAAGTATTGCTTGGCCTTCAAAAATGCTGGCAAAAATTAAGTACGCCTTTGCTTTCTTTGCTATGAGAGTGGTGAGGTGCTGGAACAGCTGCCCAGAGAGGCTGTGGATCCCCGTCCATCCCTGGAGGTGTTCAAGGCCAGGTGGGATGGGACCCTGGGCAGCCTGGGTTGCTACGCAGTGTGGAGGTTGGTGGCCCTGCATGTGGCAGGGGGTTGGAGCTTTGTGATCCTTGAGGTCCCTTCCAACCCAACCATTCTATGATTAAAGCCCTATTTCTTAAAGGAAGCATCTGGAGGATGTCAAAGCTTGAACTGGACAGAACCAATACTCCTCAGTGACTGTTTCAGCCACTGTAATCAGCAGCCTTATTCTGAGCCTTGTGCCAGCAGACTCCAGCATCTCCTTTTACATAGCAGCTTTCAGAAAATGAAGCAGGTGTACAGACAGGTTGCCATCATAGGAGGGTGCAATATTGCAGCCACTGTGTTTTGATTTTGCAGCAGCCTCTGTAACTGATGAGATGTAATTCAGGGCGTGCTTTAGTACTAATGAAGCAGTGGATCTTGAGGTCGTTATCTGTTTTAAGAAGAAGAAAACCGAAAGGATTTTTGAGTTTGGGGGAGAGCAGTTTGCTGTACCCTGGAGCTGTTTCTGTGAAGTGACTGTGTGTATATCAATGACGTGGGGATTTTACAGCAAAAATGACAATATTTATGTGATAGTTATAATATGGTAAACGTACGCAGCTTCTTCCAGTTATTTTAACTCTCCTTGCAGGTGTTACAGTGGTGCACTGTCACAAACATCCATGGCCTTAATGCTGTGTGGGGTTCTGCAGCAGGCCTGGATCCATATGAGCACACTGAGAGCTGCCAGCAGAGCCACCAGCTCACAGCCACAGCTTTCAGCAGGGCTCCTTTGCAGCCTGGCTCCAACCTGTTTGCAAAGCAGCACGGTCTGAGGATACTAACAGTGAGCTTACAGAGTGCACAGCAGACAGATGATGATCAGGTGGCTGCAGGAGTGACAGAGGTGTTAATTGTTAGGAGCGCATTCTTTGCAAGCTGCTGTAGGGAACCTGCTTTAGCACAAGGATGAACTTGATGATCCCAAGAGGTCCCATATGATTCTGTAATTTTATGCTGAGAGATGTGAGCACGGCAGTCTCTTGTTCTAGCTAGCTAAATGCCGGCTCGGGTATTTGGAGCTCAGCCCTGACAGATAACTTTCAGAGGACATCTCTATGCTCTTTGTGTCTGTTGGACAGGAGTGACCGTTGCCTGAGCTGCCCATCACTGCCCACAGCTGTGCCGCAGCCAGCCCAGGGCACCCGGACACATCACCCATCCCCACATCCTGAGTTCTGTCCTCGTGCTGTTTCCATCTGGCAGCATTTTGCCATCTTCTGTGGCATTTAAGGAGAGCTCTGGGTCGGTGCATGTAATGAAGTGCGTCTCTAATGGAATGACTTGGTGATGGAGAGTGTAGGATCCCGTAAGTAAGGAGGAGAGCGGGATCTGTTTGTCACAGTCTGCGCCTGCTGTCAGCAGCTGATTTTTGTCGTACCTGAGATGAGTGCTGTAAGCCTCCTGCAGGGGCAGGTCCCTTTCCCTTGCAGTGATGCTCCATCAGGTGCCTGGTGTCACATCCCTTGTATGACAAACATTTGATGTGACACTTATGCACGCAGGTTGCTCCAGAGATATTTTTATAGGTCAGACTAAATATCACACATCCAGCCCTTCAGTCAGGTAGTGGAGCAGGCTGTGATTGCAGCTAATGGTCTTGGAAGTTGCTATGGTGCCTGGTAAACAGCAACCTGTGGCTTCTGCTCTTCTCTGCACCCAAGCAAGGGGGCAGGAAGCACTGGGGCCATTGGGTGAGTGGGCACCAGCGTTAGCTCCGGGTCACTCTGCAGTCAGCTAACTCAGCTGGCTGTCGTTTCTATTTTCCCCTCTCTGGGATCTCACCTGCTAGCTGCCTTCTCCCCCCAAACTCAGCTGTGTCCAGCTGCTCAGTGCCTGGATGTACCGTGCCATGCCCTTTGTACCACACCACAGATCGGTGTTCCCTAAGTGGCTTGTCTCCAGCCAGGGCTTTTGGTGAATGCTTGGAAAAGGAGCGTCAGGGCATGAAGTAAAGGAGAAGGTGAGCAGGTGGGGCCTTGGAGATGCCTGCACACTGAGATGTAGGGAATTGGGCAGTGTGCAGCAGTGCTAAGTCTTCCCTGAACCGCATGGGTCTGTCCCCATTGGCACCCCGATGCAAAGGTGACATAACAGCAAAGCTGGTACAGGGAGATTTAAAACCACATAGACGTTGGCCATAGCCGTTGGGATGTTATCATCTGATGACAAACTGAGGTTGGTGATAGTTAACATTTGGAAATGTAGCTGCATAAAACAAACGTGGTGGCTTTTAATTTTCCTTTAATCATCTCCCAGCTTTCTTTTGGCTGATGATTTACAAGATGGGCTTTCCTGTTATTTCTCTGATGTCTTACGGGAGACTCTCGGGGAAGGGAGCATTGCAGTGTGAGAGCAAGCAAGCAGTGCTCTGCTTTGTCCCCCTCTTCCTCCCACGCTCATTGCTTGCTGGGGAGGTAATTCAGCACAGGAATCTCTGATTAGCTCAATTTTCAATTATGCTTTCCTGTCACCTCTAAACAACCGCTGCTTAACCCGTGTTACAGAGAATGAGTTGCAGATTCAGAAACAGATATCTACCCAATTACATTCGTTTATGTATTCCAGATAATGCCAAACAGGGTTTGTATTTACTTACGTAGGGCATTCTCAGGCTCTGAGTGCTGTGGGTGTTTTTTTATCTCCAGTTGACACCACGGGGACTCTATTGCAATGCTGTCTGTGAACAACTCTGTCTAAACATCTTAAACGCTTCTAATATAAATACGAAAAATTCCATGTACCAATTATTAAACCAGCACAGGTGTCTTAGTGATTTTAACAGCATACGAGTGGTAGTTTGTTTTTTTTCCTTAAGGTAAACAAGGAATCTAATTGGAATGCCACAAAAAGATCTGCTAAGAGGAGCAGCAGGAACTAAGCAGTCAGAGGTGCTGTCTGGAAGGCAGGCAGGGGAAGGCACTCATGCAGGGAAATGCTGCTGTACTCTGGGATTTAGGAAACGAGTGCAATGTGTGGAGTTTTGGAAGAGTGAAACTCATAAGAAGAGGAGAAGCAGCAGGAGAGGCTAAAGAATGGAGAATGAAGACACACCATGTGAGTGTTTTTTATTATTTAATGAAATATAAAGTGAAGAAAGAATATTAATTCATTGTCATTCATCGTGCTAAGCACTCACCAATACATAAGAAGAAAATCTTCCTGGCCAAAGCTGCCCTCAGCCCTTGAAGCAGGAAGGTGCACGGATCAGAGAGGGGCAGGGGGAGCTCGCAGGGTGTCCGTGTGCATGGTGTGCTGGAAGGATGAAGCTGGGCAGGGAGGATGGCTGAGGTCCTGCAGGTGGGGTGGATGCTGAGCCGTTTCAGTATGTGCTCTAGAACCAGAGCCACGGGATTGCTTTCCATTGGTTTTGCTGAGGATGGGGTGGGTGATGGGAGTTGTCAGTGTTTATGAGTTACGGACCACAGGGTGTGCTGTAGTGTATTTATTGGTGCATAGGTTGGATGCTGAACTTACAGCTAAACTGGTGCTTTGACAAACGCTACCCTTTCATCAGGCGTTATCAGTTTGAAATGCAGAGCCCAACCTTTGGGTGAGAGCTGAGGGGTTTCCTGGGTTGGGGGGGGACTGCACCCAGGGCTGGGCAGCCCTCTGCCCTCGGGTTCTGTGCAGGCACGTCAGCCATCCCAAATTCATGGTGCCAGTCCTGCCGTCATCTGGGAGCGATGTTAGATTTACTCCAGATTGTTTGAACAGAGGTGGCTGTCTCCAGACTCCCTGTCTATGCCTTTCATCCAGTTCTGACATAATTTATTGGAAACACGGGGAATTGTTTCAGAACAAGCATCCCTGACAGCTTGGCAGATTGATAGAGAGGTTTTCCGATTTCATCTCTTTTCCTTTTTATAATGATGCCTTCTGACCACTTGCCAATCTCTCAAGTACCGTTGGTGTCATGGTAGCAGATGCCGAGATAGCAAGTCCCTGAGTTAGTGTTGCAAAGAGGAGCTTATTTAATCAATTGTGCTCTGTCTTTTGGCTATTTATCCTCTTATAAAACTAGGCACTTTTCTAGTGACGTGTGGAATGTGTGAACTGTGAATTTTATTCAGCCTAGGAGGAACCACAGCTAATGTACTGTGGGTGCTGAGCTGGCACCGAGCAAACCATGTCGGTCAGAACCCAATCCTGCAATGGGCAGAGAGGCAAAATTCTCATAGCCTTTTTCAAGGTAACACCACGTGCTCACCCCTTAGCATCAAACAGCTGTAGTAGTCCTCTGCATTAAGAAATCTGATATTCCATGCCACGTAAATATGGTGCGTGAAATGCACAGATTGACTCCTGCTCTTCTCGTGGCTTTCCTCCTCAAGTGACTGAGGTACCAATGTGCTGGGCTCCTGGATGGGTTGTACCCAGAATAAGATGCTGTGAGCTGGGCTGTTGCCTTCACATTTCGTCCATGTGTGCATTTGCATGTGAACTCTCCACCTTTTTATAAATAGCATAGTGATAGGACAAGGGGAATGGCTTTAAACTGAGACAGGGGAGGTTTGGTTGGATATTAGGAGGAAGTTTTTGAGCCAGAGGGTGGTGAGGCACTGGAACAGGTTGCCCAAGGAGGCTGTGGATGCCCCATCCCTGCAGGCATTCAAGGCCAGGCTGGATGTGGCTCTGGGCAGCCTGGGCTGCTGGTTGGTGACCTGCACACAGCAGGGGGTTGGGACTGGATGAGCATTGTGGGCCTTTTCAACCCAGGTCATTCTATGAAGATGCAGCTTATGATGGTCCCAGGGGAAAAAAATTAATGAAATGATTAATTTTTTTCCTCCTTTTCAACTAAATAAACGTTTTATTTTTGGATAAACTACATCTAAATAGTTTAACATCAAAAGTTAGTTTATAAATAGTTTAAACATCAAAAGCCTATTTCTCTGTCATGATCCATATCCTTGTCTGGTGTAAACTCATCTCTGCTGATGGCAGGAGAGGCCCAATGATTTGTGCCAGGTGAGGATGTAGCAGCTATTTGAAAAGGCAAGAACGGATCACGGCTCTGCTCTGAAGTCTGTTTAACTGAAATGCAAAAGATCTTTGCAGGTTAGGTGCACGGTTAATTAATTGAAATCCAGCCTCCCTAGACAAACCACAGATGCTCTGCTTATTTAGCACAGCGTCTCCTAACCAGCTGCACTCATCTATTCCCTAATACTACCCTGTAGCTAAACATCTGGAGAAAGCTAGGAAAGAAAATAATAAATACTGCGGGCATCCTACTGGGTGACACCTCCAAGTGACTGTACAGCAAAGCGAGGTGTGATTGGGTGTGTGGGTGAGAAGCCAGGACTGGGGCCTAACGCAGCCTCAGGGAGAGGAGCGTTGCAGAACCAACATAGATAGCACACTGCCCCAGCACCCGCTGACCAGCATGGTGGCTCATGTTCTGTATTTCATCACCTGGAAGCGGCCAGTTGAAGTACTAACGTGGAGTTCTGTGAGCTCAGATGGAGACAGAACATCACAACTGCACAGACCAAGATTTTTAAAGTCATTTCCAGGCATCGTTCTTCTGGGAAATGCACCTCAACATGAGGACACCTCCAATTTCACACTGGGAACTCAGGATGTAATGCAGGCATTTCGTAGAATCTTAGCATGGCCTGGGCTGCAAAGGAGCACAATGCTCATCCAGTTCCAACCCCCTGCTGTGTGCAGGTCACCAACCAGCAGCCCAGGCTGCCCAGAGCCACATCCAGCCTGGCCTTGAATGCCTGCAGGGATGGGGCATCCACAGCCTCCTTGGGCAACCTGTTCCGGTGAATGTAGGAGATTGACATATTTGTGATTGTCTAAATGAAAAACAAAATATTTCACATATATATTTTTAAATTTTTTGCTTTTATTTCTTAAAGTTGTAGAGGAAGTCGGCAACGCTTTAGAAGAAAAAATGATGTTGGCACAAATATTCATCAGAATTGCTGCTCCAGTCTGCCCCACTTGTGGTTATGCTTGTGGTGCTTTGATGAATTCTGCCTTAATTCTCCATTAGATCTTCCATCATTGTCTGAATATTTGGAAAATGTTTTCTTTTATTCTAACACTGCAAGCTTTCCAAACCATTCCCAGAATGGTTGTCCCATAATTGAATTACCCGATATATGAATGTTATCTATTAAATAATCTGGAAAGCACGGATGCAGACTGTTGCGGTGTTCCTGATCCACATTAAATGCTTTGGATAGAGGTCGCGTTGCCACACCAGGTTGGCTGATACTGGCCTTTCTCCCCATTTTGTGACCTTTACACAGTCCTGAATGGAGTAGGGCCCAATTCCCTGCACGTGAAACCTCCTAAAGTGCTCTGTGAGCCGTCCATCAGGCACTGCTCTGCTCCTCTTGTAGGGCTCCAGGTGAGCTGCCGCTTTGCCCTCCATCCCCTTGACACCCCCAGGGTAGCCAGACAGCTAACTTGCCCTTCAAACCAGGGGGGAAACCTGCACCCGCGCCTGGAGGCGGCTGCACCGCTCCTCCAAACCTTTGTGCTGTCCTTTCCCACCCTCCCAGCACATCTCCAGCCCCGCGCTGCTGCGTTCTGCAGTGCCAGCACCTTTCTCCTCCCCCTGCCCTTCTGCGGCCGCTGCAGGAATGGGAAAACGCTCTTCCCCTCCAAAGGCTAACCAGCCCTTTTCACATTCCTTTAAATAGGTATCAATACCTGGCTTTTACAAACAGGAGAAATTAAACTTTGTAGCATTTTGCTATTTGAATGACCTACTCAGTGGAATTACAGCGGCAAACTAATCCTTTAGGAGAGATGGCTCTATCAATCTTTGGATTTTTCTAATGTGGAAGCTACTCAATTGCATCTCAGAAATCAGGGAGGTAATTACTCATGCAGACAGCACAAAATGAAAAAAAAAAAATGCAAGTTCTGCTGAGTATCCCTTTTAGAACAAGCAGTGGAACAAGGAAAACAACCTCTATAATCAGTCAAATTCTTCCACTAATTTTTCAGGTGTTGAAGGCTATAGTGAGGATACATGCTATGAAAGTTAACAAAGCAAAGTGGCTCTAACAGGGGCTTTTACTGGAGAAAAATGCCTCTTATTAGGCAAACATCCTATTTCGGATCAAGCTCTCTGTGTTACAACTTCATTGTTGAAAATAGACATGCTCTGAGCTGAATGTATTTGCAGATCCCTTCCGTGGTGTCGGGCTGCCCTCTTCCCTGAGATGTCTGACACGAACAGTGGTAATGTTGGCTTTCAGGTAGGCATGGGCCAAATTCTGTAGCCTGGCTCCAACTCAGCATTGCGATGTGAAGGTTTTTATTTCTTTCACTCCAGTGTGAGGTCAGGATAACTGCAGCCACCTGGTTAGGTTCACCTGAAATGAGCCCAACTTTTATTAGTTTTCTTATAACGCTGTCTGCTTTTCTCATTGTACCCTGCATTTTGGTGGAGGAGCTGCTGGTTGCTGACTGGAGATGCTGGTTTTTGCTGTTAGAGATAAGACATTTATTTTCTCATCCTATTATTATTATTATTATTATTTGAAATACATATTCAGCCCTGTGCTAAAAACAAGCTAAAAAAAAAAAAAAAGAGAGATAAAATCATGTGAAGATCCACCAGGTTTGATGGTTGGGGCATTGATTGCCACAGTTGTTTCCTTTGCCAGCAGATCTGCTCCATTCAACAGCAGTGCTTTTCCTGGTCTTCCTTCCTTCTGCAGGTGACAATCATGGAACTGTTAAAAAATGCTCAGCTCTACTTTCCCTTCCCTGTAAGGTGTAGAATATGTTTTTAATGTAAGCCACGTAGCCTTAAACATCAGCAAAAGATTAGGAAGATTAAGCAAATACTTTGGAGAGCATGACTGTATTAAGACAGCAGCGAATGCCACGCGTGTTGTGGATGCTGGCGTGGGCCCGCTGACATATGCCAACATCTTCTTAAAAGATTCACGAAGTGAGCAGTCATACTTTTTGTTTAAATTCTGAGACTCCCGAGGAAACAAGGAGGGAGCAGGGCTGCTATCAAATGCGCTGTCAGTTAGATTAAAAATCAAAGGGATGCTTTAAATGAACGTGAGGGCCCAGAGGGTCTCTCAGTCACTCCATGCCAGATGCTGGAGCAGGGGTGAGTTCTGCTCAGCGCCCACCCTGAGAATTCCTTCCGCACTCCGCTGTGTTTGGGAAGCCCAGCTTGTCTGCTCACATGTGGTTCCTAATTGGAAATAGTGGTATTTGGGAAATACTGACTGAGCATAAATAAGGAACGTGAAGTCCCAAAGTTCTTCTAGCTTTCTTGATTACGGTGAAGTTACAGTGACTTACGCCCATCCGAATCCAGCTGTGAAATGCAAGGGAAGTCTATGCAAGTTCCTGCCATTGCTTTGTGTGCACATCACTCAGCTTGTATGCAGGGAAAAACCATTCTACAAAAACAAATGCTTTAGAAGTTGTCCTGTTGGATAAGAACTTCTATTTATTTATGTGTGCTTTTGTTAAAGCAAAAGCAAGAGTGCTGTGCAAGGATGCTCTGTGCTGGCTGAACACTGGGTACCTGGAACTCTGTGCAGGCTGCCAGCATGTGCTCAGCCCAGGGATGCTTCCACCCCACACCCTCTCAGAATCCGAGCTCTGGTGTCACAGGCAGAGGGGAAACACTCCCTGAGAGCCTGTGCTGAAGCAAAGGGAGTCCCTGCTCCTGAATCACGGAGCGGTTTGGGTCAGAAGGGACCTTTGAGATCATCTCGTTCCAGCCCCCTGCTACAGGCAGGGACACCTCCCATAGCCCAGGTTGCTCACAGCCCCATCCAGCCTGGCCTTGAGTGCTTCCAGGGAGGGAGCTTACAAAGCCTCCCTGTGTAAGGCTGAAGACTGAAACCTCTGGGTAGGTGTTGCAGGCTGTGTGACTCCTTGTGCACTGGGGACGTTTATTTTTTCTGACCTGCTGCTGCTCCTCTTGACCACCGTCAATGTAAGCTGTGTTCGTGTCTGGGTACCCTCAGAGATAACTGGGTTTTGGTTTGTTTTCTGCTTAGTTCTGGGTTAGTTTTGATACCGGTGCTTGGCTCAGCCCCCTCTAGCCCATGTGTGTGGGGATGCAGCAGGAACCATGGAGGTGAGCACTGAGACCAGCTCGACCAGCTCCATCTCTGCAGGCATTCTGAAACAAAGGGAACGTGCTTCTGGTCTGGACAACAGTGTTGTCTGTCCGAACCTTCCCTGCTTTCCCCTGACAAGGAAATAACTCTTGGCTTCGGTCCTAAGCTGGTAGCACTGCTGCTGTGTGTTACTGTTAAACATTTCCATCACCCAACTCGTGGAATGGTTCGAGGCTTAATTATGCAGTATCTGCAAAGCACCTTAAGATCTGCAGATGAAAGGCTCCACAGAAGTGCAAAGTATTATTTTTATTGTAGGTTTCAGAGGCAGAAGTGGGTGCGTGCTTGACCTGATAACGTTAAAAGCCTGGTGGGCTTGCCAAGCTTTAATATGATCTGTTAAGGCAGAATTAGTGGGGTGTCCGGGTGTGAAGAGCCACGGCTCTGACGACAAAGGATTCATGCTCCCTCGCTGCTATGGGCACAGCTCTTGTGCAATTACTGCCAGGATTTATGAAAGAAGATACTTTTCACTGCTTTTCTTTTTTTTCTCCTTATTTTTACCCATCTGTAGCATCCTTCTAAACGCTCACACCAAGTGGGTGTTTGCTCACATTAGATACAAGTAAAGGGGTTTTATTTTTAAAACTTTTAAAGGCAATAATCCTTTTTTTTTTTTTTTTCTTCCAAGCCTTGTACGATGATTGCCAAATTTGGAAATATTCCCTCTCCATCTTTTATAGATCCTGTATTTGTGTATAACTGATAGAACTCATGTCCGTGTGTTAGCAAAATGGTTAAATTGTATCTGATTATATATCTAATCATTTAAAAACAAGATTAAATTAAAAAAAAATAGCAGAGATGATGGATCAGCTCTCAACATGCATACATTTATACATATAGATATACATATAGAGGCAGACCCATTTCTATGGATATACGTGTCTGTGTGCGCATGTGCTCTAATGATATCTGTGTGGGATATAAATAAAAGCTTACAATTTGTACTCGCTCTGCTTGCATAAAATCACAGATCCTCCTCCAAAGCCATCGCATTAATTGCTAGAGCAAGAATAGAAAAATATAAATAAGCTTTCAAGGGTTTCGAGGGTTTTTTAAAAGCTAGAAGCTACAACGTATGGACATAATGGAAGTATTCATGAAGGCGGGAAGCTCCTCTGTTTTGGGACTGAAATTTTGCCTGCTCCTTGTGCAGTGGTGGGAGATATGATCTCGTTATAGTGATCCGCGGTACTTTTAAGGGATAACACACATTTAAAAGTGCATATTGGACACCAAAATTATTCTAGATTGTAAAATAAAGCACGTGCGCTTAGTGTGCTGTGTTTTGCAGAAGGAGCTTTTAGGAGAAGAAGGAAAAACAAACAAATTGCTTGCACATAATCCACTGCACAGATCGTGTTCTTGTAAGAACATTTAAAAACTGTGATCAGATTAAAAATGCTGGGTAGAGCTAAATTTATTTGTAATGGTGTGTTGAGTTACAACCTCAATATATGTTGATGTGGTGCCCCAGAAAACAGTGCAAACTGAAATAAGTAAAGCACATCCAGGTGAGTTTGCAGCTGAGCGTGACTGCCGTGCTGTACAGCTTTCTGCATTGTGCTCACCTTCACACTGGGGTAAGCTTGTTCTGCATTCTGCTCACAAAGCTTATAATGTTTATTTTCTAATATCTGCCAGCTGCTTCTTGGTCTAAACTCATGCTGGAGTCCCTTCTGCCCTGCCCCCAGACGTCGGGTGATGGGCACCGTGCAGATGTGCCCCAAGGACACCTGCAGCACCAGGTACGTTCCAGCTCCTGCTTTGTGCAGCACCCAGCCTGGTCTAACAATCAACCTCCTACAGGCAGCTGCGTTGTTTTTTATGTGACAAATGCTGTTGATGAATATTTTCCACTCAGTTAATTGGCAGAACAGGGCCTCCAACGGGCCCACCATTGGTCTCGCAGTGATTTAGTGGCTGTAGGTTTCGCTGGTTGCTATCAGTTTGTGTTTACTTTCTGTGCCTTCTGCTTAAATGACACACTGCGGGACTCTTCATGCCGAATAACGTCTTTCTGCTTGCTTCTCCCCTAAAGAAAAGTTTGTGTTTATGGCTGTCTCCCTCCCCGCTCTGCCCTTTAGCCGATGTCAATCCATTTTATGTTACATTTCTGTCTATTCCGCTTCCTTTCTTTCTGTAGACCTCAATCTCTGCACAAAGACCTTAATCTGTGATGTGGAACTTTGTCAAACACTGTCTGGTAGTCTGGAGGCAGGCTGCCCAGCGTGGGGAGGCGCGAGCCCGGGGGTGGTGCTGCGGCTGAGTGGGGAGCAATGCAGCTTTGCTGCTGCTGAGGTTTCAGGCTGCAGCCCTCTGGATGCCCACAGACACCTCTTTGCATTATTGCCCCTTAATGCAAACCACCTGCCCCTCGATGCATTTTGTTTTACCACGACAGCACGGCACGTGAACAAAACTGCTCAGCTAAATTTAATTGTAGAGGAGCTCCCTTTGACCACGTGTAAAATAGATGCTGAGATCTTGCCTTAAATATGCAACAGAATAGCAACGGCAACAAAGACTTGTTCCTTCTCCAGTGCGTGTGTTCTGATGTTTTCAAACAGCGTATCTGGTGCTAGAGTACCAGATTTAACAAAACTACAAGCCAGTTCTATGTTGCACTCAATGATCCACGTGAGTCCCTTCCAACTCAGGTTATTCCATTTCTATCAGTTCCACTCTGTCTTGTGGACTGTTTTCTTTCATGAATGGTGTTTCCCTTCCTTTCCTATGGTTTTCCAAAGAAAAACACAAAGATAAAAAATCTCATAGAAAATGGAACTGTCAGATGGGAGGTTCTTCAGAGTCATTCAATGAAGGCATGCTGGTGAATTTCATAGAATGAATCACAGAATGGCCTGGGTTGCAAAGGCCCACAGTGCTCATCCAGTTCCAACCCCCTGCTGTGTGCAGGTCGCCAACCAGCAGCCCAGGCTGCCCAGAGCCACATCCAGCCTGGCCTTGAATGCCTGCAGGGATGGGGCATCCACAGCCTCCTTGGGCAACCTGTTCCACTGCCTCACCACCCTCTGAGTAAATTTAGTTCACGTTTTGCAGTGCTGTTGAGGACAGGCTGTGTGTTATTTTCTTTGAAGTGTAAGAAAAAGTTAAATTGAGGGCAGGAAAAGTTGTGTGCATGTTGGTGTTTTTTTTTTTAATATCAGATTTAATTTGTTTAGGAAGTAAATGTTATCAAATATGTGCAGAGAAGCACTTGAAGTCTGCGGCATACTGCTGGTTTTGCCCCTACCAAACACTTGGAAAGTCTCTTAATCTTCGTGTGCATCAGCACTATAAAACAGGTAGTGCTTATCAGTTTGTGAGGGATTTTGCAGCCTTTGTATGCCAGACGCCTTGGAAGCACCAAGAACTTTGGTGCCTGTGGTTTCTCGCTAACAATTCCCCTTTTCTGTCTCTATGACTTTTTTTATAAAGTATTTCTTCTAAACAATAAGCAAAACAATACCACAAAAATGCAATAAACAAACCCATTTGTGAGCCTGCCCTCCATCCCAGCCTGCTTCCCTTCCCACGTGCCCGAGCAAACAAAGGGAAAAATGAGAAGTCTCTTTCCCGGCGCGGGACAGCACACCCAGCACCGACGTGAAGCAAGGCAGCGCGGTGCATTCTCGTTACTCATCAGCTCATTGTTCCGTGCATTTCCAGCTCTCTGCTCCCACACCTACTTGCTGACTCCGGTGCCGCGTGCCGCTCTCTGCAGCCGAAGCCCTTCTGACGGTCAGGGAATGGATTCAGCCCACAAAAATATGTTGCATGTTGCAAGTGGAATTTGCCCTCTGGCCTTCGGCTCCCCCTCTCCTGTGACCAACAAGTGCTGTTTTCTCCTCTCTCCCCTTGCTGGTGAAAGCTGCCTTTAGCTCGCTGCGGGCGCTTGGTTCGGAGCCAGTGACGAGTTTCCTTCACGCCTCCGTCTGCTGTGCAGCCAGAGAAAAAGCAACGCGTGCCATTTTCCTCTGCAATGGGCAAAGACCGCTGAGTCTCTGCCCCGCCACGACTGGGTGGGGGGGGCTCACTGGTTGAGTCTCATTTTCTCTCATTTCTTAGCATTCGCGGTGACGCGAAGTAAAGTAATGATAATGGTAATCGAGTCTTGGGCATCAAAATATGAACCAGTTGACAGTGAAAATTAGGGACAGAAGGGTAGGCTGGGATGAGAGCAATAGGTGGAGAGGTGGTGGCTGTGAGTTGTGCTGGAAGAGGCTCAGGTTGGGTATTAGGAAGCATTTCTTCTCCAAAGAGCAGTCAGGCAGTGGCACAGCTGCCCAGGGAGTGGGGGTCACCATCCCTGGTGGTGGTGTCCCAGAGCTGTGGGGATGTGGCACTGAGGGATGTGGGCACGGGGAGGTGGGGTTGGACTTTTCCAACCTTGGAGATTCTGTGATTCTACGACTATAAATATGGTCTCCTCCTGTGCTTTGCTGTGCTTGCGTGGTGCTGATGTGTTAGCCCATGTGGGAAGCAGTGCTTTGAGCTAAGGGCTTGCTCTGCTTTCGGAGCCTCTGGCCCAATGGTAATGCTGACAGTCCGCACAAAGGCTCTCCCTTCTGTCCTCCCTGGAGCAGCATCCTCCCCTCTGCATCCTTCACAGACATTGGAAGGCTCTCCATTGGAATGGTGGTTTTGGAGTTGTGGATGCTGCAAGGAGTACACGCCGTTCTTCCATAAAATCAGGCTGCGGTGCACCAAAAAACTTGGAGTATGTGTTGGAAAGAAAAATCTGCAAGAATCCTCTCCTTGTGAGAAAGAAATTATTTCCATGTGGTGCTGCTTTATCAGTGCCATGCAGGCATCTAAAGCAGAAGCTCGGGAGGAAGAGCAGATACAATTAGAAACGGGGTCCAGAAAACGGGTGGTGGGAGAGGAGAGCTGTGGATCTGCACTCCCAGCACTGGGGCAGGGCTAGCTGCAGGCTGGGCTGTGCTCATGGGCTGCTGGTGGGATGGGAGTGCCTCTGTTTTTTATCATCTGCACTTTTCTTCTGGAATTAGATAGTGAAAGTGTAAAATTTGGTTTTAAAGCCAGATGAAAATGCAGTCTTTCATCAGGTCAGCTCTTTTGTCTTTTCATTATTAGCCAGTCATCAGTCTTTTGTTGATGATTTTTTTTCTGCTTTGTTAATATAGCCAAGTTAACCCCGTTTTTTGCATTACCTTCAGCAGAATGATGCTTTTCCCACTCTCAGACTAATTCTTGGTACGTTTTTGGACTGTGATTTTGGACTTGCATCATTGCTAATGATGAGAAGGCGAGCAAATAGCTTCATTAATATCAAGCAGAAAAAATGAATAAGATTTTCTTTTGCTCATCTTTGAAGCTATTTCTACTATTGCTAGTTCATCCAGCATGATGCTGCTCTTTGAAATTCACTTGTGGAATCCATTCTTTCATAGACGTGTTTTCTGATTAACATACATCCATCCATACACAGAGACCCGTGATAAAGAAATGAAAATAAGCTGGATTTTGGAAAACTTTAAATCTGATCCTATGAAAAAATCATTCTTAACTACTTGTGGGAATAGTGCATTAAAATGAAACATAAGAAAGCAGCAACAGGTGAAAAATTGAAGTATAAATTTCCATGCTGTAATTTCACGTGCGAATATTGCTCAGATCATATTTAATTGCAATAGAACTGAGCCCGCTTCTTCCTTCTCTTATATTGCTTTATTAGAGAGGATGCTGGCCTGTATTAGCCACTTATTAGATAAACACAGGAAAACTGCTTGTCATTTATGGGTTGATCTGCTATCAGCGTGAACATCGGATGGAGTAGCCTGATTTCCAAGTGACAGCTGGTGGGACCTCTTCTTGATACATGCTAATCCAGTTTTTATTATGGAAAAATTGCCTGTGCTTCCAGACGGTGAAAGGCAGTTACAAGACATAGCTGCTGAGGGTGGAACCTTATGATCTCTGCTATAACAGCCTAAAAATGAACTATTATCTGCCAGCATAATAGCATCCTGATAAAATACGAACCTCGGGTAATTTATGGCGTGAGCACGTCAAAATGTACAGTTACTCTTAGGGTCTCTTTCACACAGTAAATAAAAAATAGCGGGTTCTGCAGCGGCTCCAATCGGTGTGATGGATGGCTGGGTGGGATTGGGCAGCGGTGCACGCGCTGTGCTGCAGACGGAGGGGGTGAGGTGCTGGGAAGGTGTCCTGGGCTCTGGGGACCCCCGTGGCTCTTTGGTGGGAGGCAGCACTTCAGATCAGAGATAGTGGTGAGTGGGAGCTGCCACAATGCAGGGCTGCTGCTCCTTTCCAGAACCCCAACCCAGTCAATGTGGCACTGCCCACGGGATGGGGAGGAGCAGCTCAGTGGGGGGCTAGACCCCAGGTGGGGAGATGGGCTGTCTGTTGCATTCTTCCCAAATTATCAGTCCCTCCCTAAAAATACTGATACAGCCTCTATATGACAGAGCATCGTTAATCACAAGTGTAATAGATGCTCTGAACTTTGAAGAAAGACCAGCGAGGAGCTCCAGTCTCAAAATAGTGAGATAGCAGCAGGAGATGGGGTTAAATATGGCTTTGAGACGTGATGAGCAGTTGCTTTTGGTGAGGCCGTCTTACATATTTCAAAGAGAAATGAAGTGCTCAGGCACAGAAGCGGCGTTAGATGCTCAAGAAGTAGCTAATTAAGCTCCCAAAGATGCACGGTCCCCGTTCCATATGGTCTGTGTATGAACCACACGCAGGGACCGGAGCTGGTTGTGTGCTGGGTTAGAGAGGCTTTATGAGAACAGAACGGCCCCTGCAAAGCAATTTGGCTGCTCTGCCATCCTGGTGCGGCCGACAGCCTGGCCAGAAGCATTTTTGGGAAAAGCATGCCATCGCTCCTGTGAAATTCAGTTCTGGGCAGCATTTGGGATTTACTTTGTTTGGAAACTGGCTATGAATTCATTTTGATGGTACTTATTAATAATCCCCATCCCTTTTGCTATGGTGAGAGAGCGCCGCTCCCGTCTGAGAGGTTTTGTCCTGGGCTTCGGGGTGGAAAGAGATTTTGTTTTGTGAGGATGTTTCCCGTACTCAGAGACTGTGCGTGTTATTTTCTGTACCGTATATACACTCCATGTACTACAGCTGTCTGTACGTACGTGGTATTACAATGAAAGGGATAAATCCTGAGCCTTAAGAGGACCCGCAGGGGTGCTGGGTGCCGTGGATGTGCGGGGCTCAGCACAGCGCTGCATCCACAGCTCCGAATTCCCCGGGTTCTGAGGATTGAATGTACTTGAATGCAGTTTTCTGTGATTTAATGCAGAATTATTTCAGATCCCAAACTGGGAGGGAAATAGCCGGCTCTCTTTTTGCTGCCGCTCCCCCCTTCCCTCCCCCTCCCCCCTTTTAAAGGAAAGAGCTTTATCTTAATTAAAGTTTAATTAAGGATCACGTTTGGCAGTACTTTTCACACCGATCTCCACCAGCAGATTTTCTAAGGCTTAACTTTATCGTGCAGAAAATCCTCTTTTATTACTCCCAACCTGTTGTAAAAGCTGTTGGCACGGCGCGGTGGCTGCCTCATTCGGTGGCCTTGTTTGCCGCTGGAAAATTCCCAAGTCTCCAGAGATAGCACCACTGTGGTTCAATTTAATATCTGTCCCATCACTACAAGACTCCAGCTCATTATTAATGATACTATTCATTAATTTCTTGTTGGGCTGATGTTGTTATTTATTAAAATATTAAAGAAAGCTCCTGAGACACATACATAATGAGGGACACCTCCATTTGGTGAGCCGTACCAGCGGAGGGAATGAATGCGGCGCAGATTTACCCGTGCCGTATCCCTCCCTCATTAGTCCTGCTGCATCTCTGAGTGACACCGTAAATTCATTTTGCACACTGTCCAATCGGAGCCTAATACAAATGTGGGGCTCTTTTTTTTTTAATGAGCCATTCCTATGCAAAATGAATTGACTACTGTCTAACTCATCTAATCTGCCCGTATTTGGGGGAAGGACTAAATTGCCTATATTTATTTAGGAAATAAATAAAAGTCGACGTATTTTTTCCCTTTTCGGGCTCGCATTTGGAGAATTTCAACATAATAAATTCTGCGTTTTAAGAACCTGCCACCTTAGTTAACTAAATCCCAGCGTGACATTTAAACATGTGATGGTTGTATTTAAAAAAAAAAGCCTCAACAAGCAGTTTGTGCCCAGCGCCGGTCATTTGATGTGTCTTTCCTCCCAGCCCAGGTGTAGCCCACAGAAGGCCCCGCAGCACTTGATGTATTGCTCACTCTTTTAATCAGAGAGATTTCCGACCGCGTCTGCTTTGAGCACCAGGCCATACGGAGGGAACCGCGCAGCAAAACGCATCAGGCAAAGTTGGAATTAGCTGAGCCGTGACGTCACGGTCTTATCCTGATTGTTAGGAGAGGGGCTGGGTATTAAGGGTCTTTTCCTGGCCAAATGAAAATCTGCATGACAATCGAGGTAGCATCTGAAGGTAAAGTTTTAATTTGTTCTATACGGTTGTTATTCCCACCCTGTGCAAATAATTACCGCGGTGAAGGAATACCTCAGTTTTAAGAGGATTAGCAGGGCGTAATTGCAGCCTGGTCTGCTCCCTCCTTTATTAACGATGCTCTCCATCCATGCTGAGGGCAGCAGCTTTGTGTGCTGCTCGAGGGCTCTGTGCCAGGACCCCACAGCCAGGTGCTGCTGGGGGCAGCGCGTGTCACGGTGCCACACGTGGGCATGGGCTGCAGCACTGCGCCCTGGCAGCATGAGGGGTTGTGGTGATGCAGGATGGGGTGCTGGAAGCAGGGGCTGTGAGGCGTGAAAAGTGCTGTAGGAAATAAGCCGCGGGACGCTCTTCTTCCTTTCCTGCTTGTCACGGAATATGAGGTTCCTGATGTGACCAATATATTGCTTTAGTGATATCTCTGCAAATTTAGAAACTCAGCTTGTTTAAACAAAGTCCTTTATTGTATGCTCCTTGCTAATAGTCTGGTCTGCCCGCGTGAACTTACTCCTTAACTTGGTTTTCTTTCCTCAAGGCTGACCTCCATGGGGTGCATTTACTCATTCCCATCGTTCCTACAGTGATGTGGTGGTCCCATGCTGTGCACCCCTGTTCCCCGTGGCCCTCAGTGGGGTCTGGTGGCTCACACTGTGCTCTCCCATGCAGCTTTCCAAGGCAGAGCCGTGCCCAGCAGCCAGGCTGCGCATCCCTTGCTGTGGAAGCAGGGTTGACTCAAGCAGTGCAGGTGAGTGTTTCTTGCACTGGGTACCAGTGTGATGGCTTGTCAGCCTGGGGTAGAAAGCTCAGCAGCCTTGTGTTTTTCCCCACAACTTCACCACGTTAATCGTGAAGTACTTCACTAGGCAGATCTGAATTTGCATCTTCAATAAGTGTTGTGAGAGGAGGTTTCCTCAGGCGCTCAGTGAGTGCTCTCAGAGGTCACAGTGAGGTTTTGAGGCATCCAGCTCACATGTGGCAGGGTTTCCCATTTGCCTTTGAAAGCTTGATTGAGTAGGGTGGTATTTTTGACAACTTGCTTAATACCCTGTTCACACCTTCACTACCTCTCTCATGTGCATACAGACACGATGTGTGACTTGAGGTCACCCAATGAGATAGTAATGGACCAGGAGAACCTGCGGGTGAAATTCTAATTTTGCCTCGAATGAGAAAAAGTCTTTTCTGAACCTAAAAAGGAAGGCATGGTGCTCAGATTGATGGAAAGTATTCTGGTGCTCCTGTCAGAACTGTAACCTGTGCTCTTTGTGCTTGAAGTCAAAGCTCAAGATTATTAATGATAATTAAAAAGATTGGGAAGTCTGAAAGCAAAGGAGAGAGCAGATTTAATAAAACTACTGGAAGGAAACATTCAGAATGCTGTGTCCCTGAGATGTGAGAACATCTGGGGGAAAAGGAACCTCTCCTTGCAGTCTCAGAATTATAGTTGGACTGGCTGAGCGTTCAGGCAAATTTCCTTGTGCATGTTAAAGATATTTCGAATCTGCTCATCAGAAATAGTGATGTTTTTTGGACAAAAGGTTGAAGGTCAATGGCACAATCAGAGCTCTTGCGTTAAAGGAGGCTGTGGATGCCTCATCCCTGCAGGCATTCAAGGCCAGGCTGGATGTGGCTCTGGGCAGCCTGGGCTGCTGGTTGGTGACCTGCACACAGCAGGGGGTTGGAACTGGATGAGCACTGTGGGCCTTTGCAACCCAGGTCATTCCGTGATTCTTTGATCATTTCATCACCATTCCCCCTGTGTTGTTGGCCCAGTGTTGGTTTGTACAGGCACAGAACTGCTGTATTGCCAAGTCAGTTGTTAAAAAACATTATGGGATGACACCCTCCAATTTGCTAACTAACGACAGAAAAATCTTTACGCGGTTTTGTTTCAGTGACGCATTTTATTGTTTAATTTTACCTTTCCAAGCTACTATAGGTTGCTTCAAGTTTTTCCTGCAAAACTGAGCTCCAGAAGGCTGGGACTGTTGAGCACCGGCAAATGCCCAGCTCACCTCTGAGCTGTCTGCACAGAGAGCACCAGCACTGCACCTGGCTGCTGCGGCAGCAGTGGGTCTGTGCCGGCTGCTTTCAGACAGACCAGGGCGTTGAGCACGGCTCTGCGATTAAACAGAAAAAATACCATTTTCCATGAGAAACCACCCTAGCGATGTAACATTTTTGATTCCGAAGGCTGTGGTTTTCTTTAAATTCTTTCCATCACCTGTTGTGAGCTTTAGTCAGCCTGTGAGCCATAAGCTCTTGCAGCAGATACGCTGCCAAGGCAGGCTGCTGCTCAGAGCCCGTGGGCAGTGCCGGCTGCTGGGGGTCCCTGGGGCTCTGCAGGAGGGTTAATAACTCCCGGGGAGATGGGAGAAAAGAAAGAATTCTGTCTCCCGCAACTTGCAAGGCTGGGAAATGCTTCCTCGTGTAATTTTCTTGAAGTTAAAGTTGAGGTTATTAGGGTTCACTTAGCAGATAAAGTTTGCCACAATTTTCCTGGTCTCCACGATAAGATGACAAGATTTCTAATTTATAAAACCAGAGCGGTGCGCTGGGGGCTATGAACCATGCTCGAGGGATGCACCGAGCTACTGCGAGCTCTTCTCTTTCCCATGTATTTTTATTTACGAGGAAATTTGAAAGCAGTGTGCTTGAACTTCGCTCGGTAACCCTCAGAGCTGCTTTCAATTTGTTTCTTTGTAAAACAGTCGGTGCTGGCTGCACAGAGCCCAGGCGGTGGGGTGGGATGGGAGGCAGTGCTCACTGCAGGATCCTGTGCCCCACTGTGCTGCTGGCCCCATGGCTACATGAAACCTCTGAGAGTGGCACAGCCGTGGGGATAAACGCTGGGACGCCTTTTACCATCTTGTGTTACTGCACTGGCTGTTTAATTTCATATATTTTGTATCATCTGGCTTCGTAATACCGTAAAAAATATCCGTAGATGTGTTATATGTAGGCATGTATATTTTCATCGTTTGTGATTAGTTTGAGGTTGAGGGGTGCAAATTCAGCTGGAGTTTTAGCAAGAGGTGTGAATTCTGCTGCTTCCCCCCATACACACACACACACCTGTGGACTGCTGTGCCACCAGGAAAGCCCTCCTGTTGCCCTACTGGCAAAGGTACAGGGAAATCTAGCCAAACACACCCTAAGGCGTTTGTCTGTGCTGGATCTCCCGGGTCTTTGCCTAGGAAATGAGGGAGGGCTTTGGCATCAGGAATTTGTTGCCCACACAAATAATTTAGGTTATGCTCAAGTCATAGAATCACAGAGTGGCTTGGGTTGGAGGGGACCTCAGAGATCATGGAATGGTGTCTTTCGAGTAAATTAAATAGGTGGAACTCCTCAAGCTTCTCTGTATGCTGTGGGTTCTGCTGACTCCAGTCAGTCCTGCAGCACTTTTCAGGAAGCTTTAAAATTTTTAACATTGTTTGTGAAAGCTGAAATTTAGAAGAGTTGTCCTATGATAGATTGTCCCGTTGATGGCCTTGCTACACTGATAAAACCACCTTCCTTTTTCTACTTTGATAGTCACTTTCCTGTTACTTCCATTTTATTGCAAGAAGTAGAGAGAGAATGAAGTTATTTCTGTTGTCTTTCGGTTTTATGAGTGGGAGAGAAGAGCTACCTTCCTCATCAGTGCTGTTTGTTGTCTTAATGAGGGAAAAATAGCCATTAACTGGCCTTAAGCATGTACTTGTATTTCAGTAAGTGTTTTCTTTGTGTAACAGCAGACAGGCTACAGGCTTGATAGCTAGTGGATATGACCAATTTATAAACCACGGACACTTAATTTGTAAGATTTGTAAGATTTTCAGATGCCACCATGGGTAACTTAAGTACCTGATCATGGGAACTCATCGAGTGCTTGATTTTTAGGAGTCACTGCTTCACCCGAGGCACAGCTGAGAGGACATGCCTTAGAGATGCAGAAATACTCTCAGTCACCCAGCTGTTCCACATTGGCAATACCCTGCACACACAGCCTGAAGTGGAGCGTGTCTTCAGACAACTCTGGCATACTGCACAGATAAAATTCATTGATACCTTGCACAGGTCTCGTAGTAGAAGAAAGCACACAGACAGTGGTAAGTCGGAAGCTCTCTGAATTCTCTGGAATACGTTAGTTTTAGACAAATGGCTGCTCTTTCAATCACTGCAGTATGCACTGAGAAACACAAGCTCCCTTTCCCACTCCTTGGAGAGCAGCTCTAAGAGCTTTGGGTGGGGAAGGAGCGGCGGAGGCTCCGTGGGGCAGGCAGTGCCTTCCTCGTCTGAACCACGTGCATTAGGAGCTTTACTCGCTGCTGCAATTGATTCTGAGTGCCTCTCTGCATCAAATCTCACCTCCCATCTTGGCTGCCGTTGGGCTGTGCTGGCACGTGGGCATCTGCTCTCATTGTCCTTAGCAAGCAGTGCACCAAAGGAACTGCTGCAGGTCCAGCTCCGTGAGTCCTGCTCACGTCCTGCAGCACTGGGGCTCTGCCTGCCTTCCCTCTTTTCCCGTTTGCTGGCTGCAACGTGAAGTTGTGTGTGCATTTCACAGCTTACACCTTCCTGCCGCACTGTAGGGCCGCCTTGAGAGCACCAATAAAATCAGCTTATGGCCTGAGTTTCTAATGAGAGGTTGAGTCGCAGTCAGAACCTGCTCAGCAGAGGCTGGGAGATGAGGCTGTGTTAATATGTCCTGCTTGTTTTTTCCCTTCCGTAAGTGTAATGTGTTATCCATACTTAAATGGGAAGGCAGAAACAAATGGAGGCTCTTCCTGAACTCTAACCTGCCTCTGTGGCACATGAATGTGGCACTGCTTTTCAGGAGATAATAATTAACAACGTTCCTTGAGCTTCCCTTATCTTAAATTAGGATAAGCTTAAGGTCCAGGGGCTCTTTATGCTAGGAGTACGGAAATAATGGAAATAATGGCTGTAGAGTTCAGATTTCTTCAGCATTGTGGAATATTTATTTTTGTTGTTGAATTTCTACTTCTTGCTGTGCGCTCAACCTCTTATCTTTCACAGCTGAAAAAGAAAGAGTAAGGATATAAATCTACGTTTCACCTCTTAAAGTTTTTTTGATAGGTGTTTCCAACAGTGGATATATATGTAATATATATATATAATGTCCTTCTTCCAGGCATATTTTGCTTTCAAGGACATTATTAGCAAGGAAATACATGTACATAGTAAGTCCTCTGTCTGAAGTTGCTATTTATTCATTCTGGAGTTATGCAGAAATATATAGGCTCGCATTCGGTTATGTGTAGACTCTTCAAGCCATTGGACTCCGGCACTGTACTAAATTTTACATTAAACAAAAAATGCTTAAAACTTTGAGAAAGTTGCAAGAAGGAAAGTGCAGGGCTCTGCCTATTTACCAAAGCCTATTTACCGAAGTGTGAAAATCATTTTTATTCTCCCCTTTTCAAACTCCCGTACATATGTTATGTGACTGTAATTATGCTCCTTGGGGTGTGCAAGGCAAAAGGTGGTAGTCAGGTGAAAAACAACAGTGGGAGATTGATGATACTGTGTTTTGTTAATACAGTGCAAAAGATGCTAGAAGATTATGACGCTCACATTTGCCTGTTCTATTACTGTGGTCTAAATGTTGTTTCCTCGGTGGCTTCTGAACTGATATTTCAGTTATCTCAACTGTCTTTATTAAAAAAAATGATTAAAGCCCCCCAAGAAAAATGAAAACAGGAGAACAAAATAATCTCACCCTCATTTTCTGTGAAACCATTTTAAAGGCTCTCAGGACATTGTTTTTCATCTTCAGATTAGAGATGTGTGCTTCTTCAGATAATCTCTTCTGCATACAAGATGGGTTAATGCTGCCTACCTGGGAGCAGAGGGGAGCCTGAAGATACAAAGGCAACTGATGAAATGAAGGTTCCTATGTACTTTTAATTGGGCAGTAGTGCGTTATTGACCGTAAGTTACCCGAGGACAAAGTCAGTTGAAGACATGTAAAAATAGACCTTAAATGTAAGCAAGTGGTTCTGCTTCTGGTGTAAGCAAAGCCTTTTGATTAGAAGTCGTGGGTTATAAGGGGTTTAACATCCTTTTTTTTTTCTTCCTGAAGACTGTACTCATAATTCTGCAAAATACACGAAGGCTGGACAATCAGGGAGTGCTAATTTGGGTTGGTACATGACAAGCATGTTTTCTCAGCTGCTGGGAGTTTTTGGTTACCTGTTCCTGGGGAGGAATGGCTCCCCAGAATCTATGCAGCGCTCACTTGGCAGCCTGCAGCTCAGGAGCAGCCCATCCTCACATTTGGCTTGCTGTCCCACATAGTTTCCTTCTGCTCCAGGTTTACGTGGATCAGTTGTTCCTCTTTGCCCACGTTGGATGCTTCCACTTGGTTGCCTTGTGCCTTCTTGCTCTTCAGCATCCCATGGCTGTGTTACACGTTCTCCTTCTCCATCCCTTTCCTCCTATCCATCCCTTTGCAAATGCTTTTCCAGACACCCCTTTTGGGAACCAGCAAAGAACAGCTGCAGTCCATCAGGCATTCTGCTTGCACCTTTTTCTTCATCACTTTTTCCTCTGATGGAGCTAACCGGAGCTTCCATGAATATGACAACCACATCAGCCACCACACTCCAGATTTATTCAAGCTCCTGTTTTGTTGATGATGACGTTTGATCAGCCAAGGCTGGAAAGGGCTTTGGTTGTATCTTGGAAAACAAACCCCAGAAGCAGTCATGGTGCCTCAGTGAGCCACGGCTCCGCGGTGGTCTGGCAGGTGGGACATGGATGCGGGTGAAGGAAACTGCACCACCTTCTGCACTGCTGTTCATCTGTTATTTTGCTGGCTAACCATCTTTACTGTGAGTTCAGTGCATTATATGATGGAATTCAGCTCCATTTGATGGTCTGGTGTGTAAAATCTGAGTAACAGTGGCAGTGGGGAGTTGGGCAGGTGAAGCACTCGCACAGCTTCTGAGTGTGAGTCCCTAATTGTTTCATCCTGCTGCATGTATCCACGGTCACGGTTTACCTAGTGGGATTCTAATGGTGTTTCATTTAATGATACTGCTAAACTCCCCATTGCTGATTTTTTTAACTTTTGAGCCATTACATGTGATTGTCCTGTATTATCTCCTGCCTTTCCTTGGGACAAAAGGGCCCAAACACGTAGGGAAAGCTCATTTTTTATTCCTGCTTCTTATTTGCGGTGACATGCGGTTGGTGTATGAACTGCTTTAGGTATTGCATGAGAAATGTGATTCTGACAGCCTGTTTACTGCTTTTCCTATTCCTCTGCCCAGGGAGGTGGCGGAGTCACCGACCCTGGAGGTGTTCGAGGAACATTTGGACGTTGTGTTGAAGGACGTGGTTTAGTGAGAGCTATTGGTGATGGGTGGATGGTTGGACTGGATGATCTTGTGGATCTTTTCCAACCTTGATGATTCCATGATTTACGGTATGCCCGTGGGAATACAGGCAGAAGCAGCCTATAAGTATAAGCTGCAAAATGGCACGACCAGGATGCTCTCACATCTGAAGGCACGTAGTTTGTTACGGATAATTGCACGTTGTGACTTTCAGCTCACATCGCAATAATTTGGAATTTCTTGTCGTTACCAGGATGAGTTTGGCAAGTAGGGGCTTCTGTGCACCTGGCCACAAATGTTACGTGTGATTTGGCTGGGTTTCTTTGTGTTTTGTTTTTTAAGAAGGCGTTTTAAAATTGAATTTATATAAGTTAGATGATTTAAAAATACTCGGCGGCCCGCTGGTTCTCCTTCTGAAATGCCTGTCACCTTCTTGCCATTTTTTAGTCACAGGGAAATTCCTAGAGCTTCGGGTCGGCCATTTTTGCAGTGTCCTCCAAATCTCAACGCTGAGGCACTTCAGAAGTCCCAGTTTGGAGTGTGTTTGATTCCTGCTGTCGGCAGGCGTCGTTCTGCAGCTCTGATGTTGGGCTGACAGAGACCCTTTCACAATTTCTCAGTAGCTTTGCACCCAAAATATCAACGCCCTCATTTCTACCAAGGTTTGATGAGGACTGCTGTCACTTATTACAGATTAAAATCGCATTCAAAGTCTTTGAGTTTTGAGCTTCACGGTAATCCAGGCAAAATCGCCATCGCTCATCTGATTCTGCACCTTCCTTTCTTCTAAAGCTTTTTGCCACCTGCGTGGAACTCCCGCTATCTGATTTTTTATATGCTGCTGCCATTAGACTGAAATGATTTTTCCTCAGTTTGCTCAAAGACAGATTTAAAGTCAGGTCCCAGAGGCAGCAGGAAAGTCGATCCCCTAAGCTACTCAGTCGTTGTTTGCTTTTTTACATGTAATATCCCATTTCTAAGCCAGAGTGTAATTTAAAATACAACACACACCACAAAAATACATCCTTTGGAAATTCTGTAATTTGACATTTAATGGAAATTAACAGCTTTTATCATCAAGTTTTCTTGCACCCCGACCTGAAGAAAGGATAAAGGTATCTGGTACTGTTTAGAAATATTTCCCAGCCTTTTATTTTGGCCGGAGTTCCCTGACTTTAAATCATTTAAAATACATCTAAAAATATATATAATTTGGAGTGCATTAGTTCACCTAAAATTTCAATCTCTCTCTGACCCCGTAGTTATGTTTTCATCCCCCCTGAACACACGCGGGTCTGCAGGGAAATACCCATTAAACCCTCGCATTTATTGCGGAGCCGAGAGCAGCAAAGGGTTACTTCAGCCCCGGCATTGTAAGTACAAGCAACAGGACTCCATTGGCTTTAATTTGTCCATGTCTTTCATTTGATACTACCAGTATTAATAGCTTCGCAAGGAAATTCTGCAGTCATTAATCATAATAATTAATCAGATCCAATTATATTGCATATAAATGCGAACAAATTGCTGAAAAAATAATGATCTATCACCAACATGTCAGAAGGAAAAAGAGACTAAAATAGTAATTAGAAGCAGGGATGTAGTTGTGTCCAGGTACTCTGCGGCTGATTTTAACAGTAGGATCATCTGATGATGTAATTAGTGGCAAGAAGGTCCGGCCGGCTCTGCAGCAGCCCCCCATGTACTGGGGGTGGGGGGGAAAGAGGTCATCTTCCCTTCAGTGACCGTTTTTATAGTCGCCACTAATTCCTTGCTTTCTCCAAAGATGATGCAGGAAATGTGGCTTCGGTCATTTTACACCAAAGTTTACCTCGATGTATTTCCAGAATTCCCCAAAGCCCCTCTCGGGTTGGGGAGGAGCAGCAGCATTTTCCCCCCACCAGAAAAGTGCCGTTTAGTAAAGATTTGTGCAGCTCAGAGGAAACACTCAAGTGGGATTATTCTGTAAAAGGGACCCTGCACCCCAGGTCCACGCATCCTTTCCCTGCAAGGCAGACTTTCAGTGGGGCTGTAGGGGAAGCACGCGTTGCCGTGTGCTGTGTTTTGTCATGCAGCTGCCGATGGGCGCACGTTCAGTGAGTATTAAAACATCTTTTTTTTATTATTTTTTTTATTTTTTTTTAGAAAAAGCACCCCCAGATCTTCAAATCGTTCTGCAGCGGTGCAGTGGATTACACTTGAAACAGTTAAGGACTGATGAGCGGTTTTGTGATAGATTTTCTACTTGAAAATAAATGTGAAGTTCATCGTAGTTTTCAATACTAAGCACTGCACTTTGCTGCCTTTGATCTCAGCGTTGTGACTACTACAAAGAAATAAAACCTTATCTTACCTTTTCCAGCATCTACTGCGGAAGACCTCAATAATGCATAAGAACATCTGGAAGTACGGTAATTTCAGCTATCAGAGATAAGAATTGACACAAAACAGGTAAACCCTACAAAGTCATCGTGTTGAAATGAGCTGATTAAGGTCTGCTAACATAAAACATCATGTAGAGTATTTCCATGCTTGCTACATCTTCCCATTTTATATATATGAAAAAAGGAATGCCAATTATTTAATCCCTCTCGGTGTGTTTAATAGGTTGATTAGCTGGGAGCTATATTATATTTTTCCATAAAGAGACGGAATGGGCTGCAAATCTATTGCCATACCCATCTATTTAGAGTTAACTGTGAGTTCATAGAAAATACATGGGCATAGTAAACAGGGTTTTGAAATGACAATTTTTTACTGGTTGCAAGTGCTAATTGCTAGTTTCTCAAGGGTATAGAATTAATCACCTGCTAGATTTACAGTCTCTAGGTTGAGACCTGAGGATGGAGGCAATAAGAAAAGCTCTTGAGGGACATATCATATGGTGAGTCTAAATATCAGTCTCTATGCATATGTAAATTGGCAACAAAGTTTTTTCAAAGCTCAAGTATGCTAATTTCAAACAGGCAAGACTAAAGCTAGCTTTTAGCAGCTGTTTAACGTCTGCCTGTGGGTGGTAGAGAGAGCTTAAAATACAAGCAAACAGTGGTGCATAAGTAATTAAGCAACATTTTGCCGGGCATAAATAATTCTGTTTATATTGCTCTTTGAAGAGTATAGAATACAAAATAACAGATCAAGTGCACCTTTGGTCACAAGAGGTTAACTGCTCTTCCTCTTTACCTTTTCCTCGGTTTCCGACTCTTTTAGGGATGAATTAAATGAGGGTCAGTGCTGTTCTCTGTCGTTTGTATGTTCAAGGCAAGTTTTGTATATTCAGGGAAGTCAGTGGCGCTCCCAGATGATTCCCCATCCTAGGATAAACTTTTCTGGTGTTATGGAGTGGATCTGACAGGGACCTTTGTCTGTATTTAGAGCACCGTGCTTTCTGCAGATCAGACAAGGTTGGTAAAATTATGCTAGATTTGCTATTTTGTTAAACTGTAGAAATTGGTGAGTCGAATCGACTGTGTTCAAGGCCATATGGCTGCTGATAACCCATAGGACAAAATAATCAGACTTTAGCAATCCTCGTAATTTAAATTATCGACTGTATTAAAACAATAGAAGAGTTGTTGTTATCAGGTTCTCCTAAAACCTGGAGCTCTCGACGTGACTGAACACAGAGTGCTCCCGCTGTTTGGCTGGATGCTCTGCACTGGCGGGGTTGGCTAAAAGCCTGAAAAGCTGCAACAGAGGGGTTTTAAAAATATCCCATTTGATTCAGCAAAGACCTTGAAATTAATCGGAAGGAAAATGAAAGATTTAACGTGATTTGGAAGCACCTACTCTGTAAAAAGGATTATGAGTACTAACTGTGATAAGAGTCGGGATTTTAAAACTTGATTTTGATGAGACGTTGATGCTTTAAGGAACGAATAGGTGAAGCACTGATGGTTACTAGAGGAAGCTCTGCGTGCGGATGTGCCGTGTTGCTATAGCAAAGGCTCATGTAGATATCACCACCCTTCAGACAGTGACCGGTTTGCTGTCCTGAGAGGGCAGGAGGCTTGAAGAGAGGGAAGGGATGTGGTGATTTGCTGATTGAAAAGGCGTTTCGTGTTTGCAGAGCAGCACGGGTGCCCGTGCGTGGGGTGATTTCCCTTGTGCAGAGCAGCTGGGGCTGACGCCGAGCACAGCCTGGCCAGGCTAACTCAGGACATGGCTGCCAGCCTCTCATCATTCCAGCTTCCCCCAGCATCTCCTATTTCTCTGAGTTTAATTATTCATTTCCTAATTCACTTGCATCTCCCCGCAGCACCCAAGGGTAATCTGTCATGGCGTCTGGGGGCTGTGGCGTGGATCAGGCAGTGTGCCCGTGGGGGTGGGTGGGAGGCACTGCACTCCCTGAGCTCTGCCTCCGGCACTGCGCAGCCCCCACATTCAGAGAACCAGACAGTGGTTGTCTTGAAAGGGACCTTACAGATTGTAGGACCACAGAGTGATTGGGTTGGAAGGGACCGTGAAGACTGTTCATTTCCAGCCCCTGCTGTTGCCAGCCTTTAGATCGGGCACCAAATCAGGCTGCCCAAGGCCCATCCAGTCTGGCCTTGAACTCCTGCAGGGATCAGCGCTGACCATCCATGTGTTCACTGCTACGGACGTGTCACTGCAAACCGTGAGCAAGAGGTGGCCCACAAGGTCTAGGGGTGGAAATCACTCCTGCCTGGGTGGAAATGGAAGTTCTCTTTTGTCCCCGTGAGGGCATCCCGTGCCATGAGGATTTCTACACATGCAAGAGGGGAGAATTTGTCCCCTGGCTTGCCCTGATCACCCTCTGATGAGCACAGTGGTGTGGCTCTGGAATACTGCATTGTAATGGCATATCTGGAGAACAACATCTTGTATTGATTTTTCATTTTATTTTGTTTTTCCTCAGGGCTTTTTTATTGGTATGATTATGTGAGTTGGCTCCCACCTGCTACCAAGCGCTTGCTTTCATCTTATGGGCACTCATTTACATAAAACCTAAAAGCAAAAGATAATAACAAATATTTGGCTATTCCATGAATTTTAAAGCTGTTTTCATCAGCGGGGAGAAATATGACTTCCCACTGAATATTTGACTGCTGTCTGTAAAGTAAAAAACCCAAACAAACAGTGAAAGGAGTTTCCTATTTCCCTTCTTTTGACAAGAGCTTTGCATTTTCTTGAGCATAAATACTTTACAATGGAAGCCCTCTGATTACAAGGAAGCAATGCACTGCTAGTGTTGCTGCTTCCCAATGCTGTTACGGTGTTGGAAGACCGCATCCATTATGGGTACATCCAGCCCTAGAAAGATTTCTGTTAGCTCTGGAAACTTGCACATTATATTAAAAAAGAAAAAAAAAAAAAAAAAAGCCCTCTTCAGCTGTCATGCTGCAGTGGCAGAATTTAGTTCTGTTCTCAAGAGCTTCCTTGTCCCATGAGTGCAAAGACAATAGTACACTATATAGAGAGCCAATAAATCAATTAGCTTTAACAGCCGGCGTTCAGGAAATGCATTTATTCTCTTCAATGAAAACACAGTTTTTACTTGTAGCCATACTTCATACTGTTAAGGTCAATTTTTCATGTGGAAATTAAATCCGGTGGATGAAAAACTGCTTGTATATTCCATAAAGAGGGAAAGAACTGTTCTTACTGATGTGGGATCACAAGTTTGCTTTATTTGTAATTATCCTTCTTAAGAGTAATTGAGATTCTAAACAGTGGCTAATAGCTCGGCTGTCTCAAATTACCACCGTCTGCAACTTTACCTTTCCAAAAATAAGCGAGCTTTTCAATTGCAACGCAACTACTAAAGCCTGGGTCATTTTAGAACAATTAATTGAAAGAGGTGATTAATAGCTTAATAATGGGTTGCTCTGCAAGTGCATGGGAAGGTGTAGGAAAGGAATATCGCAATTTTGTATCCCTAAAACATAGCCTAATTGAAAACCCAGCAGTTAGCCTTCAGGTGGAGGCCTGGGGCTTTGGAGCCCAATGTTGTGGGCACCAAAACCAGCCCCCAGCCCTGGGCTCTGCCCAGCACGGTGAGAAGGCTGCAGGATAACCCATACTGGGGAGGTGCCGGGGGTCTTTGTGCATGGCGTGGCCACCTATGGAGCCGCACTCAGCTGTGGGGAGGAACCACCAGTCCCATCCTACAGATGGAGGTGTGGGGAGAGGGCTGGAGCAATGTGTGAGGGGTGGCTGAGGGAGCTGGGGTGGCTCAGTCTGGAGAAGAGGAGGCTCAGGAGAGACCTCATCGCTCCCTGCAGCTCCTGACAGAGGTTGTGGTGAGCTGGGGGCTGGCCTCTGCCCCAGGTAACAGCAGTAGGATGAGGGTTGATGGCTTCAGGTTGCACCAGGAGATGTTCATGCTGGGTATTAGGAACCAGTCCGTCTCCACAGAGCAGTCAGGCAGTGGCACAGCTGCCCAGGGACTGGGGGGTCACCATCCCTGGGGGTGTCCCAGAGCTGTGGGGATGTGGCACTGAGGGATGAGGGTACTGGGCATGGTGGGATGAGTTGGGCTTGGGCATCTGAAAGGTCTTTTCCAACCTCAGTGGTTCTATGAATCACCCAAAGCAACAAGCCTGGGGAGGGGAATTGGGATTTCCAGTCTTGCACTCCTTCACCCGCTGTGACATCCCTACTTGTGGGTCTGAGGGCAGTCTGTGAGACACTGGGAGAAAAGAGGGTGGAGAAGCGTCAGTGCAAAGGAAACAAAACAAAACAAAAAGGCATTTTAGAGGAAAGCCACTATTAATGGTCATACACTTTGGAGAGACAGCAGCAGGCACAGCGAGCTGCCCTGCTGGGTGTGCAGATGCTGTCAGTGTGAGCAAGGATCCCTACAGCACTTAAGGTCCTGAGCTCCTGCATGTGAGCCCTTTGCCTACCACCATGAAAATCAGATTAGGTGCCTGGAAGGTGACTTCTGCTTTGCTCCCTTGATTCTCACTGTCCCTTTCTTGACTTGCACAGTCTGCTCTGGTCAGAGGGAGTGGTGGTGTTTTATTTTTTCCCCTTTCTTTTTTCTAATTTCAATTATTTCCCTTGCTATACCACCCCCAGTGCCTGTCTCCCTTGCTATCCCACACAGTTCCTTTGCACCAATGCTGATGACCTTGGAACAAATGACACCTCCACTCTGCTGGCATGGACGGGCTGCCTGGTGTCTCTAATCCTCCAGGTCAGCACTCATAGCCAATTGCAGGGGAAGCACTGGGGCACTTTTGAAATTATAAATCCTGTGCGTTATTTAAAGAGTTCTGCCCAGGTTGTCCTCTGCTGCTGTGTTTAATCATTCTGAACAGAGGGCTCAGAGCAGTTACAAGTTAGGACTATTTAATCGTTGTTTTGAAAGGAGCATAGCTGTGTGATGCTCATAGGCCAAAAGTTCGTTATGGCTGTTCTCTTCTAACATCTGCTGACCCTTTCTGTCCTTTGTATGCTTACAGAGCTCAGTTCCTTACACAAAGCCACCCCTGCTTGCTGCCACCCATGATGCTTACAGACAGAGTGACACAAATCCTTCCAGCAGACCTTCCTGCACTTGTTCCATGGGTTAACGCAAGGGAGAGGAGCAGACTGTGAAATGAGATGGTCCCTGGTCTGCATTCAAGGGGAGAAGTAGGGATGGTTTTGGTCCTGCATCCCCTGCGGGGAAGGAAGCCAAGCCCTGCTGCACGCTTCAGAACAACGAGCTGGGGTAAAATATGATTTACAGAAAGTTTAAACAAACTTCATTTTAAAACCAACTAATGCATTCATTTACGTTAATTAATGCATCCCAAGCTATAGTAATTAGTTGTAATTAGCATTTGGCTGAAGTACAGGTAGAACTCGGAGTGTGACTGCTCAGTCTGGGATTTTTTGCATTTTCCATAGACAAAGCAACGTCTACAACATATCTGCTGTGTGTGGAGGCATTCTTGGAGAGTAGATATGTCTGTATAGATTAGCATATTGGATATCAATTCTTAAAATTTCATGAGAAACAATTTCAGCTGTCTTCACAGTGTCTTGGAACACTGCAGGATTAATATTCTTCATATGCTCTTGGGCAGTGTCATAGAACAACAGAATCATTAAGGTTGGAAAAGACCTCTAAGATCACCAATCTAACCTTATCCCATCCCCACCCTACCCACTAACCACGTCCCTAACCAGCTCCTATATGCAGAATGCTTCTGTTTTACATTGCTGTTACCTGTTCAAGATTTAGCTCCTGGATGGGAGGCAGAAAGAAACCACTTTCTGGAGGTCCAAAATTGGTACAAGCCCAATATGGACTAACTGCTGGGTTCTGCAGCATTGGAGGTCATACTGGAGCTGCAAGGGGGAAACTGGGTGGGAAGAGTTCTGTACATCTCTGTTGCAGCAGTTGATCTCATGCTGAGTTTCTACAGACTGAGGTCTACAACGAGGGCATCTGTTTGTACCTTTTTGTCTGATAAGTCTGTCAGAGAGGGTGAATGCAGTAAATAGAATGTGGTTCTGAAAAGGAAGTGGGATATAATGTGTAAAGTGGGAAGTTTATGGTAGTATTTGCATGATTGGCATCTCACCGAATTTCTTGCAGGTAATAAGAGGGGGAATCATAGGATCATGGAGTCCTTAGCATCAGAAGGGCCCTGTAAAGCTCTAAAGCTCTCCTGCGATGAGCGGGGTCCCCACAGCTGGGTCAGGCTGCCCAGGGCCTGGTCCAACCTCACCTTGAAAGCCCCTAGGAGATGGAGGTGCATAGGTTAAGGACAGATAGTCAGTTTTTAGTCATGTTGGAATGTTTTCTCTGTTTGGTAGAGCAGGAATAGCACCGCCATTGTGACAAGATTTGAGAGAGGCACTGAGCAAAGCGTGGGGAGCTCCAGGAGCAATGTGCTGTGATTGCAGGGCATGGGACACCCGGTCCTGGGAGGAAAATGTGTGCTCAGCAGCGTGTGCCGGGGCTGAGGGACAGGAGGCCATGTGTGGGGCTGCTGAGATGGGGCTGGTGGCAGTGGGGCGGGAGGAGGCTCTGTGGGTGAAGAACGGGGCATGAAGAATGAGTTCTGAGGGAAACTCGTGTGACCAACCTGCAGGAATCTGATCTGTGTGCGAAACGTGAAGGGTTGGGTAAAAAGAGCTTACTGTATTTGATACAGGAGACCTCCAGCCTCCTTGGTACAGGCGCCGTTCTGCACTTGTACAACTGCTGCCGTCAGTGTAATCATTGGCTCTTTGTTTTTGTTTTCCCATACTGTGGTAGTGAATTAGCAGAGAATGTCGTTTAGAGAAGATGAACGCATTTTTGAATTGCTTCGTTGCCAAGAAATTCATGGAGCACCTGAAGGCTCCTTGTTTTCCTCACCTTTATGCCAGCATGGGGACGTAATTAATTTAAGAAATTAAAGATTAAATACAGTGATCATAACTGACCACAGCTAAATGGATGGAAAGACGCCTGATTATTTTATGCTAATTTTTGAGGACATTGTCAGATTTGGAGAGGACTTGAATTCATGCTTGAAATATATTGATTAGTGAGACTTAATTTTTCTTGAGCTCTGATAGCGTTGTAAATATTTTCATTTGTTACGCATAACAAAATATACATGAATCTGTCAGAATATAAATGGTTTTCTTCTGGCCAGGATGGCTTGAGGGATTTATTCCAAGTCAGTTGTGTTTCTGTTTGCCCTCAGGATGTATAATATATATTTTAAGGGAATGTGGATTACTGTAAGACACTTATATTATTTGTGTGATTAATATTAGTGTTACAGTGAATGAGGTCTTGTGGTCTTACTTTGCTCTTATAGTGACTTAATCATTTCTCATAAGAGCGAAGTCATCTTAATAAAACATTCCATAGAGTAGTTTGTGTTTTCTCAGATATGACAAATGCAGCTGCGGTAAGGTGTGAATTTTCTGTTATTAAATATATAGTATCATGAATTTAATTTACTCTAAGACACATACATGATATCGTTATGTAGCTGAGTGAGACTTGAATTCGGGCCCATTGCTCCTAGCCCGGGTGGGCCCGAAAGGAAGACCAGGGTGAAACTCAGCATTTTCAAAGCTCATTTCCAGCCAACAAACTCATTGCTGAGGTTCTGGTTGTGGGATTTCATATGCTGAAAAGGTCAGCCCTGCTGAGGTGTGCTTGCAGTTTTACGTGTGTAATTTCCCATGGCGGGCATTGGGCACCGGCTGCTACCCTGGGAGCACAGGGCTGTATTCCTTTCCTTTTGGACTTGGCAGCTCCGTGCATGGGCCCTGCACATTGCTGCAGCAATGGGGTCTCTCAGGAGTGAGCCTTCCTAGCAAACTGGGCTTCCTCAGGCTGCTTGGGGTGCAAAGTGCCTTCTGTGCCCACTGCCACGCTGTCCTTGTGGCTGGGCCATCTTCCTACTCAGTCATTAATTGCACTGCTTCTTACCCCCACCACGGGCTGAGTGCCCGAGCCTCAAGCACAGTCGTCCTGGGAGATGTGTCTGCATGTGGCTCAGATGCCCCCAAAGTGGTGCCGAGGTGGGGAAAACCTGCTGAGTGTTTCTGTACGTGCCCACTGACCCCCAAGTGTGTTTTATGTGGTTTGGAGAGATAGCAAAGGGTTGTCCTGGCATTCCTACGCTTTCCTAAGGTCATCGTTTTGGTGGGTATAGTGATGATCAGCTGACAGTTGGACCTGATGATCTTAGAGGCCTTTTCCAACCTTAATGACTCTATGGTTCTGTGGCTGTGCAAGTAGGAACCCCGTCCTCTTGCAAAGCACAGTGTCAGCACAGGAGATGCTGCAGGGCCTGAGAGGGGGGGTTTCAAATTGGAACTGAGCAAGTGTAGGGCAGGAAAGGTTGGGCACTGCCTCTACAGCATCAGGTGCTGCTGTCTGTGCTGGCACTCCATGTTATCAGCATCAGCAGTAGATGCGTGGAAGGCAGGTCTCTTCTGCAGAGCTTTGAAAACAGTTTACAGAGTGTGGACAGGATGCTTTATGAAAGAATCATGGTAAAATACCAGCCTTCTTTCATAGCAAATATGCATCATGTGTTTTACGCTTTAAAAGTACTTAAAATTGTCAAGGTTCTAGTGAAAGTTGTATGCACTGCAAAAGAATGATGCTGGTAATTACAATAAATTCAGCTAGGATACGGTGGACAAGAGCTTTAAAAACTTCAGAAACATCAATTAAAGCCCAAGTTCTGTGCAATAAGCATCAAAAATTGATAAAAACTGAAATTTAGGTTTTTAGATTTAGTGTTTAAATCAATCAACTGCAAACAAGATTTAATTAAAGAATATTATTTCAAAGTGTAATTACCTACTGGGATTAGAATGAACCTCTATTGCCCATAATGTTCTCCTACTGTGATCCCACACTGAAAAATGTTGAGTTTTAGATTAATATGCATCTTGTAAGTACAAGTCCTAATCTCAATCTTAAAGGACATTTAAAACACACTTGGAACCTTCTATGCAATCAAGCACAGTGTGACTACAATGTCCACCATGCTAAATTTGTGATTACATTTTTTATGTGCATGATTTAAATCGCTTTAGCAGCCGTCCAGGGAGCATTTTACCCTGCATATTAATTACACAAAGGCTTTGTCATGTGAGGGTCTCAGTGGTCATGGTCTGTAATCCAGCTCATTTGAACTGTGAGTACAGTTTTTGAGCATGCTGTGCACATCAAGCTCAGCTTTAAAGCTAGAATACGCTGAGATGGTTAACAGGTATGGTTCCTGCTTAAGGAATGAATGCCATTTATTTAGTGACATCTGCAAACTAATTGCTTAAAAATCTGAAACTGGAAAAGCATGGTCACGAAGCTGTTGTAAATCCACTGCATGCATGGGCTGGTATTCCTGCCTTCTGTTATCTCCAAAAGGCAAAATACCAGAAAACACCCCAATTGTTACTCAGATGAGATACTTAGGTTATTTGAGTGCCCTTACCCTTGTGACAAAAGGGTATCTCATCTAGCCTGGCTTGATTTCTCTTTGTCCATCTTATTTGGACATTGCGCACTCTTAGTTTGCAGGGGACTTACTGTGGCATGCAACGTTGCAAATCAAGCAAACGAAGCCAGTATGGTGCTGAAGGAGGCATCCCAGTACTCATGCTCTCCTCTGCCCGTATCTATCTTTATTAACATCTGCTTCAGTCATTTTAAAACGAGTCGTTACGGTGTATAGCAGAATGCATGCCTTGTGTCTGGAGGTGGGAGCACGGGAGGCGGAGGGGCCGAGGGCTGCCTGGTGCTGTGCACTGGGGCTGTGGGCTCCTCCCCCACGAGTTGGGTTTCCAGTTGACTCACTGACAGGATTCTGCAATTCTTAATTATTTCTCACTTAGGAAACATTTAATCGAAGCCATAAGTAGGCCATATTTTTATTATTTCTAATGAGATTCATGGGACTAATCACGTAGCAGAGACGGACTGGGAAGCTCCGTTCCCTTTCCATTTTGTGCAGGAGCAAGATGAGGATAAGGACAAAACACAAAAGTTTTGCTCAAGCCTTTGGGGAAAAACCGCTTTTAGTGTGACTGCCTTGTGGAACTCAGTGCTGTGCAAAGCCAAAGTGCTGAAAGCCTTACGTGTGTCGAAGGCAGGGATGCTTTCCTAGGTGTTATGATCCATGCCAATGAAGGGAGGGGTGGGTAGCCGGCCTGGTAGGCATCATGGGGGCAGTTAGAGAAATGATGTTAAGGTGAGTTGTATGGAATGCCATGTATGCCCACACAGATTGTTTTTATGCTGTTTTTTTTTTTTTTGGAGAAGGATCTTTGTAATTTCATATTTTCTGAAACACGAATTCAGAAACATGAACCACATCTGCAATGACAGGAGTTTTCCACGATTAAAAGGCAACTCTTCTCTCAATTTCCCCGCTTTTTTCTAGCGAAGAAAGCCCTCAACTCTTTCTGTAAATGATTGGCCATAGTGCTTGTTGTAGTCCTTTCATAGAGAAGCAGGGTGCTGCCTTGGCCTCGTGACCTGGCTGTAATGTTGGTCTGGCTCCTGGTGATGGTGATGCCAGTGCCTCATCCATCTCTCAATTGCTGACAAAATGCAGAAGACAAAAAAAGTCGCTTCAGTTTGATTGCATTTGAATGGAAGCTCTTTTTGTTCCATTTCAGTCCGATTTTAAAGACTAGATTAGTAAGCAGATTGGAAAGGAAAGCAGTAGTTCAAGATAAGAAGCTGGAATATCTAGCTTTGTAACACCTGTGTAATATGTATTTTTTCCATAGTAGTATTTATGTCACCAACTTTGTGAATTTGGTGTATCCCTGTTTTTGCTCTTGTTCCCACCCCAGAATATGGTTAATCCAATCAAAATTGACACAAATTGAGTTCAAAACGCCAATTCCCAACGTGTTTCCATTGGGAACACCTACGACAAGCTGGTTATTTCCTCATCCCGTGCAAGGGACGCCGCTCTCCAATCGGTTGGGTCACAGTGTTCAGCCCTGGGCTCCTCTGGCCAGCTTTGCTGCCACGTTCCTGGATGGCTTTTCCTTGTCCCCTGTTTGTTACACAGGTGCTTTTGTACGTGCTTTTCATCACGTGTTCGTCTTGGCTGTGATCAGTGGAGATGTGCACCAGCATGCGTTCTGTCCATGGCTGTGCGTGGCAGATCAGAGATGCGTGGTGGCTGTGACTGGGCTGTATTTGTGCAAGATGTGGCTTGGCCTTGTGCAGGCTTTGTGCAAGCTGTCTCAGTTTCTCTTGTGCAGTTTTCTCAGCTTTCTAACAGAACTTTCCTTTTCTTGGAACTTACGCGGAAAGGCCCACGTGGATTTTGAAGTGAAAATGCCACTAACGTGTTTTATAGTGCCTTCTAATAAAGAAGGACATTAATGAAATCCGTACTTTCAAGTTGGGAAGCTATTTTTCTTGAAAACCCACCCCAAATCTGTGGCCTTTTATATTAGATTTTAATCAGTCCTGAATTTTGAAATCTCAGCATAAAGCTGTTGATATCGGTCCCCTTTGATAAATTATAAAGGTAAGCTTTAATGAACAGTGAATAGAATCACCTTTGCTACTTGGGGGTAATAGAATAAAAAAGCAAACAAACACATTTTTCTTACTGCCACATGCCTCTCCTTAATAATAAGTTTTGTGTCTTCTGCAGAAATAGACGCCGTATAAAGTCTCATTAAATTAGCTGACTGATGGAATAAATACACAGCCCGTGGCTCTCCAGTCCGTAGTAAACTAAGCAAGGGTCTTGATATCTCAGAGTTCTGCTTATTTACACATGCCTCGGACTCTTCTCACAGATATGTAAATTATTCTGGTTAAAACTAAATGCTAAAGTCTACACCATTAGTCTTCCACTTCATGATCTCCACATGGGGCTGTTAGAGGGATAATGTACCATACAATACACGGTTTACTTTTAATTAATAGAAAAAAAATGTGGAATGAATATTAAATGTAGCTTAATGTGAAAGAAACCTCAAAGCAGTATGGTTGTTATTTATTTTTTTTTTCCTTAAATATTCAGCTCTGCTTCAGCATTAGGAAATAAGAAAAGCAGCGGTAGTCAAACAGCCCCGTTATGGCAGGGAGGAGGAGGAGGAAGAGGAGGAGAGGGTGCAGGATGTGGGGCCCTTCCATCAGCACTGGGGCTGCCCAGAGCCCACGGGCAGTGGGACCCCGATGGGGCTGCAGCCCATTGCTCAGCAGCCCGGGGAGCCCGGCGTTAAATCTTAATATGAAGAACCTCATCAAATGGGAGCATTTAATTAAAACACAAGATCTGTTTGTCTGCGTTATAATTCAACGTGTCAAAATTAATGCCCCTGTTTTTAATAAATAGAATTACCAATTCGCAAACAGTTTATCACACTGTTCTCAACAACGGAATGGAATTTTAATGATACACCATTATTTATTGCGACGGAACGAGCCTGTTCCATAATATTTGCCGAGAGTACAAGTTAGGATTTAAGAAGAAAAGCTCCATTAAGCCAGGGATGCTCTCTGGCGGCATCCTCTTTGTCTCGTTTGGCTCACCTAGGATAAGGTAAGACTCTCAGACTGAGACAAAGGCTGCCAACAGCTCTGCCAGGGCTCTAGGAGATAACAAAGTGCTCACCGAAGGCACTTATTTGTCAGATTAAAGGGTTTGAGCTAAAGCCTGAAATTAGTAACTTCTCATCCCTTTTACCAAGGCAAGCCTGTGTTTTGCAATAAAATAAAGACCCTGCATTTTAAAACCTCTTCAGCAGGCAGGGTGTGAAACTAAAAGCTACTTGCTCATTTTTAAATTATTCATACATTCTTAATTGTGATGTTATCCTTATAAATGATAGCAATGGTACCGTTTAAAGCCTAAAAACCAGCAAGCACCTGCCAGTGAAACGGGTTCATTTAATGCACGACGGCTGAATCTTTAATATGGGGATAAATGAGGAGGCTCTGCTGGCAAAAATGCAGGAAGACACTTGGTTTTTCAATGAGGTGATAAGTAACCAGATCCAATTGCTGGGTGGGCAGGGAAATTCAGAGCCTGATTCCTGACAAAACCTCACATTGCAGTGGGTGGATCCTGCTGGGCTCTGGCAGGAAAGGGGCTGCAGAACACCAGCAAGCCTTGCCTGCAAGCAGTTTAACTTCCATGGAGCTTTTCTAGTTTTCTTGGAAAAATTACACAGTTTGTCCTTTTTAAGTGTCAACACTTTTTAGTCTGACCACATTGTGGTCACTTTTCTCTCTTGCTACTGATGTGAACATGGCTTGAGGAAATTTTCATGCTGTTTCCTCTGGTAGGTGAAACCGTAGGGCATACCATTATGTGATCAATAGCCTCGTAGGGAGCCTTCTTGGAAGCAAGAAATATTGCAGAAGGAAACACGATGGCAGTTGTACTCGATGATCTTTGAGGGTCCCTTACAACTTTGTGTTGCGTTGTGTCCTGTCCTACCCTACCCTACCCTACCCTACCCTACCCTATTCTGTTCTCTTCTGTTCTACCCTACCCTACCCTACCCTACCCTACCCTACCCTACCCTACCCTACCCTGTTCTCTTCTGTTCTACCTTAACCCTACCCTACGCTACCATATGCCATTCTTCTCTAGTCCTCAAAGAAGAAAATGGACTTGGAGTGGGTGGTTTCAAGTCCTCTTTTAGGCACCTGGTCTTAATTGTGAGGCCGCCTCAGATGATGAAGTGCTGAATGTTCCTAGTTCAGAGGGGATGCGAGGTATATCTGACCAGGTAGCATCCCTTCTTTTTGGTAGGCACAGTGAAGTTGTTCCAAATCTTCCACCTTTCAGGAATTTGCTCATTGAAAAGAAAAATTCCTCTGTCCCCACATCTTTTAAGAGTTCTTACTGTTGGCTACTAGCAGAGTAAATAGGGAGTGGGAAAATGGAGCTGTGTGGAAGAGCCCAGCAATCTCTGAGACTCATTTAGAGGTAAAATGGTCATTACAAAATCTGTTATGCCCAAGCTGAACTGATGGTGCTTTTAAATGCCATAATATTCTGAACACTTCTTGCAAACGTTTTTATTGGTTGCCCACTTGGGACCCAGTGGAGGCTCCTGGGAGGTCCCTGGTGTCTCCTGGGGTAAAGCCCTTGGGTTCAGTGGTGGCCAGGACTTTCAGAGGCTGTCGGATGCCATTGAAGTTAAGGGAAAGGTCAGACTGTCCAAGGAAATGCTTTTTGTCTTCCTAGATTTGGCTGCCATCCAGTAAAAAAAAAAACTCAGAGAAAGAAGGCTTGTTTAATAGGATAGGATAAAATATCTGCTTCCAGAGTAGGTCAGGGAACCACTCCATTTTCACCTTTTTCTGTGTGAGTCAGACCACAGGGGGAGATGTCCCCGTAATTAGATCTTGTATTTTCAGCTAAAAATCTAGAAAGATCTGGTATACAAACTTGATATTTGGAACTTCATCTGCACCACAAACCTGATAGCAAGGGGAGCTGGGGTGTCTCATTTCTACCTTTAAGGAATACCTGTGAGCTGCACAGCCTAAGGGGAGAGGAGAGAACAGAGCAGCTCACGCCCTTTTTTGAGGCATGTATAAATACACTGGATTTGCACTTTGGTGGTTGGAACTTTCAGGAGCTGTAGTGCAGCACGTGAGTCTCTGCCATTGAGCACTGCTGGGTGCTGGGCACTGTTGTGCCTGGTGCTCCAGGAGGGGCTGCAGCCGCAGGCTGGGTGCTGGGGGTGGCACTGGTGGAAAATGGCTCTGCTGGGGGAGGTCTCCAGTGATGCTACCACTGCAATTACCAGCTTTCTTCAGACTGTTAAAGAAAAAACAAGTCCTAATGGGCTCCCAAATAGGTCACGGGATCATAAAATGAAGATAAGAGTGATTTCTCATGTTTTACAACAAGCTTACACAAAAGTATTAATAGCATTTTAATTCTCTGTGTAATAGGAATACTCTTAGCTCAGTCGTATTACAAACATCACATTTAAGATCATTTGAGATCCCCAAAGCAAAAATATATTTATTTACAGATGAATATATCCCAGTGCTGTAACAAATGCAGCAAACTCCCGATGGGATTCCTTTTCCATGCTCACTTCAAAGTGCGAGTCACAGACAATTTTCTGTATGGGTTATGCCTCAGGGCACTGTTATTAAGGGAAAGAAAAAGTGGATTAATTTAGTTAACCAATCTTTTGTACCTTTACTTCGTAGTGTGCTCCAGGTAGGTTTTCATTTCCTAAATAACAGGACCCAAAGCTCTGCCTTGGGAGCCTCCTCTATGCCACAGAGTTTAACTCCTGCACAGAATGCAGGATGAAAGAATGTGTTCTCTTTTGCCTGAGTTGGTATTCTGTCTTTTTTTTCAAGAAGAGTAAAGATTATGGCCGTGGCAAAGCACAGACCTGTAAATATGGCAGGGAACTGGTGCAGAAGCTGGGTTTTGAGAATGGATGGTGGCATCTCGCTTGCAGCCTGGGCAGGGTGAGCGACCAAGGGGGACCCATGGAATTCCCCATCCCCAATACGGTGAGGCACGAGCTGCTCTTGTATGGGACAGGGGGGTTCCCATCCTTCTGGTGGGGAAAATGAATGTATTCAGCCAATGTATTCGCGTGAAAGCTGAGTGCAGTGGCTTTACAGACAGCAGGGGCAGTCTTAATTCTCGAGATGTGAGCGTTATTTGCGAATAAATGCCCTTCGTAGTCTCACAAAATTACTATTCAGGATGTCTTCCCATCTCACAGATGAACTATGAACTAATGGTTCTTTTTTGCATAGTTCACTTGACAAAGAATTGGTAGATTTTCTGTGTAATTTGCTATTATCCTAAAACTCTCAGCAAACCAAAATGCCAACCTGGGTTTTAAAATGTGATGTGTTTGAAAATGGAAATTTGACCACTCCAAATAGCAAAATCTTCATTTCCATTAGGATTTTTATGAACTGTCTGATTATAGATCAGAAAAACTCACACTGTTCTACAGCCTCCCGCAACGCACTAGACAAAACGATGAAAACAAAGGCAATTATTTGTACTGGGAACGGCGTGTTTCATTTACTGCTCTGTCGCAGGGTATAGTCACATTGGAGGCTATTAGATTTTCAAGGATTTATTTACCTTACGTGGCTGTGAGTCCCTGTCAGGCCCCGTGCTCCCCCTGCCATGAGAGCAGCGGAGCTCCCCAAGGGCAGAGCACCATGAGGACACTGGTGGAATTTCTGAGGTGGATTCCTTTAGGGAGAGGTTTTTGCCTATTCCGCAGCTGTTGAATGCAAGTAGAATATATGACCATGAAAGCAAGCAGGAGATCTCACTCCTTTCTAAATTGTGATGCTCGCGTGCTTTGGTGAAGCAGGCACAAGGGTGCAGCTCTCGAGGTGCTGCTGCTGCCTTATTCTAGCAAGGACGGCTGTCTGGTGGCTGAGCTTGGTGGCCGTGCACCCCCTGCTCCCACCCTGCCCATAGCCAGGGCTTGGCGTTGTGTTGCTGCAGCCCCTGCCCTCCCAGCAAGGGGCTGTGGGGCTCCCCAGCCTGCAAGCTCACTATTGCCTGGAGCAACCCGGGCACAAAGGCAGCCGCAGTGCACAGCAACGTGCTCCTCTGCCCTTGCAAATGTGTGGTACAGCTGGAGGAGGTCTCCAAGGGCTCATTTGTATCTCTCCTCTCCCCGGGGCTCAGCTTGCTTTTGGTGCATGAGCAGTGTCTTGGCAGCGATGCCAACCTTGAGGTTCACTCGCGCTCACTCACTGCAGCACAAATCATGGGGGCTGATTTAGGATCCTGGTATGCTCCCTGACCGGATTCCAACATCACGAGCAGACTGCGAAATTATGATGCATGTCAAAACTGCCAATGGGCAGAGACAAGAGCAGCAGGAGGAAAAAATACAGTTCCGTGCGACTCCAAAAGCTCACTTTGCATAAAATGCTCGTGCCAGATTGCGCTCCAACATGTGTGTCCATTTCTAAGTAGGTCCCTTCACTGTGCTGCTAATCTACACAGTCTGACTGGTGTGAACTTGTATGCATACCGGGGAGGGGGTTTTAATTTGTTGGAGGCAGATTTTGTCTACTGCTTCTTCTTAGCATTGCTCTTAGCATTGGAATGGTTCCACGAAGAAAGCCGCAGTCAGATTATATATGAATTGTGTCGCGGCTCACATCATGTGAGCACCCTGGTCTTGGCAGAGTGCTCCGAGTTCAGAATGGAGCGCTGCACAAGGAGCAGCCCGGGCAAATGGAGACGTGTGCAATGCACGAGCAGCAGTGCAAAGTGCCCGCTGTGCTGGGGGGACCATAGGTGTGCTAACGGACGTGTACTGTCTGACCGGGAGAGCTCCACTCGTGCTGTTGGAAGCTCAGGAGGAAAGGTCTAGCATTGCATTTTCTTTTTTAATTCTGGTCATGTATTACACAAGTCATTATTTCACTGTTTCAGTAGGCAGCATTATTGCTTCTAGACCAAGTATAGGGATAATCTATAGTATCTGAAAGTTTCAGGTGTCTGAAAGAGGTGGGAAGAAATTGCGAAAGTCGTGTTTTCCAACCCTTCATTTTCTCTTAGGATCATCCCACCTGGAATGGATGTCAGTGAACCCCGGATCTGTTTGTCCAGAGAGGCTGTGGATGCCCCGTCCATCCCCCCTGGAGGTGTTCAAGGCCAGGTTGGATGGAGCCCTGGGCAGCCTTGTCTGGTATTAAATGTGGAGGTTGGTGGCCCTGCATGTGGCAGGGAGGTTGGAGCTTCGTGATCCTTGAGGTCCCTTCCAACCCAACCATTCTGTGATTCTGTGATCTGTGTTTGAGATCTGAACGCTTTTCTACAACACAGGGTTTAAAACAACAAAGTTATGCGTAGACATGTTAATAAGTCAGCTTGTTATGCACCCCAAAACTCCCCAACGCATTGCTTGCCTTGGTTACATTTGAAGGGTTTCACAGTCGTGTAGTGTTGGTGCAGTCTCACAAGAAGTAGATGTCTCATCTCTTCACCCAACAGCTTAGGTATCTTCATATTTAGCAGGATCTCTCATGACCCATCTATAAGATTCCAAAGGGGCTTAATCTGATCCCCTGACCACTTCCTATGCGTACCCAACATTATCTCAGACCACAGATTAACTCATCTCCCCGCTGCTCCATCGGTTTCTGCTTTTCCTCCTCCTCCCTTTGGAGGCTCTGGCTCAACCCTCACTGTGGGGACACGCGTGTGTGTGGATGCAAACCATCCCTGGAGCAGCAGCTGACATTCTGGCAGGTGGGCTCAGCACTGCTTTGAGAGAGAGAGATTGTAGAATTTAAATAGGGATTTACCGCCTGTGGAAACGGACACGTGGTCCTGCTGTTGTGTGGTGGTGGAGCCAGGCTGGGGCGCAGATACATCTTACAAATATCTTTTTATAGGTGCAACAGTTTGCATGGAAAAATACAAGATCTTAAGCAGAAAATGTGTTCTAATAAAAAAAATTTAATCATGTGATAAAACCCAAATACCTTCAAATATTTTGTTTTGGATCCTGTTCTTTTCTTGGCTGTTTAAGTTTTAATGACTTATACAGCAGATGTCTGTTTAGGCATGCAGTAGGGAAGCTAAGTGCCACAGTTCAATCTTGGAGAATAAAAACAGTTTGCTTTTAAGTCAGATCCTAGAATTAGGAAGTCTGTTTGTCTCTTTGTAATTATCCCTATGTATTTTCATTTTGTTGCTAGAAGAGTTTTTTTATTTGAACATTAATTCTAATAATGCAATACACAAACGTGGTGATGCTCCTCCCAAGCGCAGAGACATGTTATAAGGTGTTAGCAACTAGAGAGTACAATAACAATAAGTATTACAGCACTTTAATGATGTCGAGAAGAATTTTCCAAAGTGTATGCAAAAATCTGTGTTTTGCTTCCATTGATTTTCAGTAGCATTGGCCAGGGGCTGGACTGTCTCTTCTGTCCCATCCCTGCAGGCATTCAAGGCCAGGCTGGATGTGGCTCTGGGCAGCCTGGGCTGCTGGTTGGTGACCCTGCACACAGCAGGGGGTTGGAACTGGATGAGCACTGTGGACCTTTGCAACCCAGGCCGTTCTGTGATTCTCCTTACACTGCTGGGATGCAAAAGCCGAAATTTGGAAAGCTTGTGCTGTATCAAAATTCAGAAATGTGATAGGTTTGGAACTGTTCCAACGAAGTTAAAGCCATCCAAAAAGATAATTACCATAAGAGAACAAATTCAATTCTTTGTTTCTATCTAATGTGCATTTAGCATATTTTCACTGATCTTAAGCAATAGCTCTGCCAGACTCCAAGTGCTGGAGCTGACACTGTGTGAAGGTGACTCTCTCTACGTGAGGGCATCTCACTGCTCCAAGCAGCAGATTTGGAGCAGGGTTTTCAGGGCACCGGGCACTCCCAGTTCCCAGCTTTGGTTGGTGTTTTGCAGGGCACGGCGTGCAGAACAGTGGCCCTTTGTGGTGGGTGTGCGGGACGTTGGCGGGGATGTCCCAGGCTGACGGCAGCCGCCGGTCCCCACAGGCAGCGCTGACCACAATGTGCTCCTTGTGCCCTGGTGGGCGGCCGTGGGCTGCTGTGACTCACGGGGACACGTCTGCTCCTGCAGCGCCTGTACCCACAGTGTGAACGGACTCATTCAGGAAAGCCCTACAGACAACCCGGGCCTCCAGTTGAAGCTCTTTGTTGTTGGAGGTCGGCAAACCAAGCTGCTTCCTCCCGCCTTGTAGATTGTGTCGGAGTGGCTGGGCAGTTCGTGCCTGAGATTTATGACTCACTGTGGGTTCTCTTTCCCCCGCTTCAATGGGGTGTGGAAATAAAGCCGTCCTGGGGTAGGGAACACAGAGAATGGGTAAGAGTTGGGATGAGGGGTGGGGTGGGTTGAGCTGGGGAAGGAGCTGGAGTTGAGGCTAGGGGTAGGGTGTCCAGGTTGGAGCCACAGGCACTACTTGCCCCCCAGATGCTGTGTTGGCCACCACTCCCCGAGCTGAGCTGTGCCCTTGCCAGCTCACATGTGGGCAGCGGCGCTGGCAGCCCTGCTGGGTGATGCCTCCCAGCCGAGGGGACTGCCGGAGAGCAATCCCAAAGGTTAATCTATCCATTATTATAAATATTTATAAATGGGTTGGATAAATCATACTGTGTAATTATCTACCTAACTAGTCAAGCCATTAGGACATTAAATAGCACAAATCAGAACTCATTTGGTTCATCATGAGCCTGATATTGTTATGAAACAGCTGAGCAGTGCTGTGAACTTTCCAGGGGTTTCAGGGCAGGGGGTTGGGTGGGAACTTTGTCTGCGAGGTGTGGAGGGCCCTAAGAGCTGGAGAACTGGAGGTGTGTGGTTAAAAGAAAGGTCTGTAATGGGGAGGTCCTCAAGGGCCGGAGCATTTTATCAGCATTAATCAGGCAAATGCTAACAGACCGACAAGGCCGTGCCAAAACTGACGTCCAAACACCAACAGCGCTGAAACATCCAAAGCCCCATCTCTGTCCTGGGGTGGTTTGTTGAGAATGCTCATTTAAAGCATCTTCCGCCTTTGTTTAATTTACATCATTTGTGATCATCTGTGGCTGTGGGAGGGATAGCACACGCTTTGACTCCGACTTTCGAGAATATCAATGTTACAAATGCAATTGCAAAGAAACTGTTGTGAAGCATTCTGCCCCCACGTGCAGTTACTTCCATGTGCAGTTAGTTGATAAACTTCAAGAAAACCACTGGGGAATTTTGTAGAAGCTCATGGATCAAACCTAGGTGCATGGCTCAGGCTATGGGCTCAGTTTGCAGGCCGTAGTTCTAGCATTCCTGCAATGAGCAAACCCTTCTGCTCCGTGCCTCTTCCATTCAAATGAATCTCAATGGTGCAACTTCTTGCAGCCCCACTGCAAGTTTTTTGGAGTGTTTTGGAGCCACGAGGCTTCTTTGGGCCACTGAGGACCCCCAAAAAGCAACTCGCTGCACTTCTCTCAAGCCCTGCGCGCAAAGCCATGTGTCAGGAACTGCGTGTAAGGTGTTGGAGTGTGGTGGAGAAGTGGAGGTGCTGCTCAGTGCTCACGGAGCATCCCTCATCCCGCGGAGATTGACAGCCCAGGCACCCAGCTCCTGCAGCCTGCGGGTACGGGCAGCTGCCGGCCCCAGGCAATGCGCAGCACCGCTGTGATCTGCGGCAGCGGCCCTGGGTGTGCGCGACCGAGCAGATTTTGCTGCTGGTTTGTTTGTATACAAATTGGAGGAATTATTTTGCTATGACATTTAAATAACAATGATAAAAAGTGGGAAGGAACTCTTTAGGAGTATGCTCTGCGCCCGGTGTCTGCGTGTAGCTCCCACCGGTATTGATGAGAATTTTGCAGATGCATCTGAGGAAGAAAAAAACCTTTAGCGTTGCATAACCAGCCCGGATTTCTCCTGAGACTGCTGGATGCTGAAGCAGTTGGTCGAGGTTGCTGCATTTGAGAAGTTATTTGTTTTACCTGCATATCAAACTCCAACCTATATTTTTCTTTCAGCAGCGCGTTGCCCATCCCGCTTGGGGGAAAACACCGCACGAGCGTCCGAGTTAAATTGTATTTCACACTGTGCCCAAATACATTTCCTGAAATGAGATTCAAACAATTAAGTATGTCTTCTATGATTTTGTCTCCGCTAGTCCAGCAGCCTAATAATTACCTCAACTGTTTTAATGTGACTTGCACCGCGTCGTCAATTTATTTAGTTGGAATTAGTTTCCTATTTCTTTTTGTAAGTGTTGCCTGTTTACTTAACAATATTTGGCTTTGCCTAATGATATGTACAGAAGACAGGGCTAAGTGGAACATCAGCTGTTTACATCAGCTCCAACAATTAATGCATGTTAATTTTTAATTACGCTGATTGTACTAGAGGCAGAATGTATGTTTTTTCACAGAACAGATGTACCAGTCAGCTTTGCTGGCGAACACGCATATCGATTAGATGTTGATGCTGCCAGCGTTTGGGGGGTGTCAGCTCCCGATGCACGCGCAGATGTATGGATCGTGCACACATTGTGCAGCCGTCTCTGGAGGGGGGGGGGGGGTGGTTCCTGCAGAGCTGGGTCCCCAGTGGCCCAGTGGGTCCATTGTGGTGGTGGCTTGTTGGATGTCCTCCCTGAGCGGCGGGGATTAGGGGTGCACGTGGCTGCGGGGAATTTGCCCCAAGCAGCAGCAAAGTGAGGTGCGAGTGACTTCAGATGGTGCTCCCGCTTAGGCTGTGCTGGTGGGTGATTTTTTTTGCTTTGCCTTCCCGCGGCTTCCTCCTGAAGTGAGGAAGGAACACGAGAAGTCTGCCGGGATGATGAGAGAGTGTTTGGCCACGTGAGGCTGGAGTTCTCATCAGGCAAACACAAAATCAAACACAAAATTCTCGGAAGTCAGCTTTTGAATAGAAAACTGGTGTAATTCCAGGGGACAGCAGAGAAAAAAAGCAGCCGTATGAAAACGTGCCTCTCCTAATTGGTAACAAACTCATTTACATAGAATGATAGAATCCTAGAAAGGCTTGGGTCGGAAAGGTCTTTAAAGATCATCCAGGGCTGCTGGTAAGTGCAGAACCAAAGCTACTACACGGAGTGTAATAGTGGTTCTGTTTCAGTGTGTCTGCCCTGATGTGCACTCTTGCATCTGCTGAATGTCTCAGTGGTTGCTAAAGAAGTTAAGAATTACAAATATCGCAGGTAGCACAGTTTTCATGCATAAACTGCAATATTCCTAGCATACTAACAAAGCCACCTAATGAGTAGTAAAAATGAATCATGGTCCTCTCTCAAGACACATAACGCACAAGTGTTATAATGGCTATGAAGAGAACCTTGCCAGTTCTCCTGCATCTCGTGGGCCTCGCATACGAGCTGCAGTGATAGCTGTCTTAGAGACAGAGGAGAAAAACAAATACACTGAAATATGTCCTCTTTTCTGTTAGGGGAATGACTCCACTGACCCAATGGAGATGAATGGGGGTTAGGCTGTTTTCCGTGGGGCTACGTGTTCTAGTTGTCATAAGTGTTTGTGCATTAAGTGAAATTAAACAGTCGAAGACAAAGTGTGAGCAAAGCTCCTGCTGTGGCTTGGTGGCCTCAGCACATGGGTGAGTTGGGAAGTGCCAGGTTGGGCAAAAGGGAGGAGAGCATCGCCTGCGGTGTGCAGGTGCTACTCAACAAGTTGTAACTGTTGGGTTACCGAGAACCCGGAGTTTAGTAGCGTGCAGATAAACACTGAGTATGAAGGATGGTCTGGAATGCTTTTTCTGAGTATTCTGGACTCTTCTGTGGTGCAAAGCTGCAAACAACGTTACCAAAAGTGCCTTTTTTTAGTGGACTTCTTTCTGTGTGTTTGAAAGTTAGCTTTGCTAAGAGGCTGCTCTCTCCTTTGACTGATATGAGCACAGGCATAGATATGAAAGGCTGAAATTATGAAGGCTTTCTCTCCAGTATTAGGGCAGATTGCATATATGCATTTATACATATGCAGGTTTTAAATGATGATGGTGGACCCAGTGCCCATAAAATCACTTTGTTTTTTGATGCATGCAAGCAACAGTATCTAAAACTCATGTGTGGCAATCTATACTTCAGGGAGACAGCAAATATATTAGTCTAGAGGGAATGCATCATTTTAAGTGAAAAATCCATAAATAACAGCATTTGGTGTTTTTTTTTTTTAATTTAACGTTAAAATATGTTCCTTTTTAATTAGTCATTATACGTATTGATTGATGCTTACTGTACTTCTGATGCCTTTCCTTCAGGGCTTTGTGCCTTTCGTAGATTGTAAGATGTAAAAATACTTTAAATCAAAGCAGTAAAATAAGCATAGTTAGAGGGAGAACACGAGGGTTTTTTCTTCATTTACATTCATTACATATTATGAGTTTAATTACCTCCCTCAAATAATACCGGTTTGAAGGAATGATGCTAAAGAAGGCGTACTTCTATGATGATTTTATTGATTGTGACTGATGGATGGCATCAACATTTCATAGTGAAGAATCATGGTTTTGTTACATCAGGAAAATTAAATTGGGAGAGTTATTTTCTTTCCCAGTGATAGTGGCAGTTAGAATATTTCACCTGTAATGAGATGTGTGCGTTATGTGCCATAGTGAACCACTGCTGAGCCATTAAATATATGTAAATGAAGAGAAACACAAGAGAGCCTGGGTATAATAACGTGCAGAACAGAGAAATGGATCCTGGAAAGTGATTAATTTATTTGATGATGCCTCAAGTGAGGAATTTTAGGTCACAAATGAAGTGACAGAATGACAAATTACCATTTTAAAGAATTTACTGGGCATCATTACTGAACAATTGTCAGGTAGTTTATGGTGGCTGAGAAGATGGTATAAATATAGATCTTTTCCTTATCTGAGATGAATTATTAATCACCTTTTTAAAAATCTTTGTGAGTGATGGTTGGCTGTCTGATTGGAAATAATGTGTTCTACAATTTTAACTAAATTCTAATATGATATGTAACAGGAATCTTTACAATTAAAGTCTCAGCGGAGAGTGGTAGGAGGTTTACAGTCAATTGCAGTTTTAATGTGATAAAAGAGGCTGAATTCGCCAGCATATTTCAATAGGTTTCCTTAGGTATATTATCCCTGCTGTGATGTTATTCAAATGTTTACCGTTTATTTTCATTTGAAAAATGACATTCAGATACTTAAATTGTTTTCCTTGGTTTGTTAGTTAATGAAAACGAAATTCTTGTAATTACTATATTTTTGCTGCCTGCCACGTTGTTTAAAGGGAAGTGACTGCTTTTGTCAGCTGCGCTGTAAATGCCGTCGTCTCGTGTTTTGTTCGGCTTCTGTTTGCTTTTTGTGTGTCGTGTCCCTTCCCTGTCTGTGTCACTGTCTGCAGCACCAGCAACAGCTGGGGTGGATGGGGAAAAAAGTAGGCATGGGAAAGAAAAAGAGAAACAGTGGCACTTTGCTATGTTTATTTCATCTGTTTGATGATGAAAACCACTTCAGCTTATCTTTGAGCGGAAGTTCTTTATTCCCCAGCGGTGAATGTGCTGAAGCTTCTGGCTGGGAATACTACCGAGGCTTTCTGGCTACGTGTGTGCATACTGTATTTGTTGTTGCTTCCCTTTCTAGCCGTGTACGTGTGTAAACATGCGTGCAGTACTCACAGCCCTACAGAAAGAGACACTCGAGCATACAGTCGATGCACACAAGTGCGTTAGGATCGGTGACGACTCTCTGCTTCTCCATAGAGGTTTAAGAGTCGATCTGCATCTCCTAGTGCAAAAATTTTCTGATTCGAAAGTATTGAAGGACTGAGGATAAATACGACTGCTCCATAATTAAGAGTAGTTCAGATTGTTCTGCTTGTTGATGCGTTTCTCTCCTACTGGCTGGCTGGCAGAATCCCACCCCTCCATTTTGGTGCCTCTGGGGCTCCATCACTGCGTCGCAATGGGGCTGTTTGTCCCCCAGCTGGCACCACGCATTGTGGCACTTGCAAACTCCCATTACTCATTTATTTTGTACTTTATAATTCAATGTTCAACTTACCTTTGTAATTTTAGATGTAGAATCATAGAATGGCCTGGGTTGCAAAGGCCCACAGTGCTGATCCAGTTCCAACCCCCTGCTGTGTGCAGGTCGCCAACCAGCAGCCCAGGCTGCCCAGAGCCACATCCAGCCTGGCCTTGGATGCCTGCAGGGATGGGGCATCCACAGCCTCCTTGGGCAACTTGTAGCTAACTTAATTTCTGCAGCCTATTGAAAAGTATCTCTCAAATTATGAAAGTGTTGACTCGTCGTATCACTATTTCACATCACTGAAGGGGTGAAGTAAATCAAAGTGAATTTATTTTTATCCACTTCTGACAACCTGCTCCATTTTCCCCCAGATGGAGTATTGAAAGTCAGCTCCTCAGCACACTCCCCACTGTAGGTGGTTACTTGCTCAGCATCTCCTGCTGCCACAGTGCTGCAAAGCCTGGTCCTCTGCGTTAAATCACTGGTCTCAAGTTCTACAAAATACCCATGGAAACAGATAGATAACCAGCACATGTACCCCAAGTGCAGCATTGCACAGTGGTGCTATCTGTTGCTTGTCATTGACAAAGCACAGATCCCTGCTCTGCTGCAGCAGGGTCCATTCCGGTGACAAATGGGAGCGTTTCTGATGCGGCCGTGTGCTGCATCACTCAGAGAAATCACGAAATGTCTGAGTGCTGAAATTGCTAATTACCTGTTTTGCTTTGAGATTAGGTACCCGAGATCCTCCAAGGACGCACAGACAGAGTCACTTTGAGGAATTCTTTTCCTCCCGTGGATTTTGGATTACTCCCTCTGGCTGTTCAGGTTCATGAGGAAGAGAGAGACCTTTTCGTGTTCACACCTCATAATGGCCGTAAATAAAGAAGTAACTCAGCGACTTTGGGTTCTGGGCTGTGGTTGGGGCATTAAATAGATGTAAATGATCTTGATTTTCTCTTTTGCAACCATCGTCCCTGGCAGAGTTGACATTTTGTAGGTAACCTAGTTCAGTAAGAGGTTTCATTTCTAAGGACGTGAAAGTTGTGCGGTTGGTTTTTTTTTTTACCTTCACATTTTCAAAGTGCTGTTTATGGATAAGGACATCTTAGATTGGAGAGCTGGCACTGCAGAATTTGAGGCGTGGCCAAAAGTCTCCTTCAGGACCTAAATCCCTTTGGTGTTGAGTCGAGATGAGTGGAGCTGGCTCTGGGACTCCCGCACTTGCTTGTCCCATCCCATCACCTCCTGAACCTCAACTCCTATTTGTTAATTTCCTCACTTAAAAATTCCCATTTGTTCATCTCTTAAGGATTGATCCCTACTGGCTTTAAATTGCTGCATAACTCGGAAAAAGAACTGTGCCACTTCCAGAGGTGTTTGGGAAGATCCCCGCGTGCTCTGCTGCACACAGTTGGTGCCGGTGGGTTGCTGGTGTAGTACTGTAAGTGTTCGTAAACTTTTGTGTGTATCTATTACAAGGACTGTTGTCATAAATTCACCTTAATTGTTACTTACTGGCAGAGGTAAAAGGAAGTGCATGATGGATGCTGCCCAGTGGAGACCCAATAAAATATATAATCTATTCGAGTCTACAAATTTTGAGCTCGTAACTTACTGAGACTCAGATCTGACAAACTCCAAATTACATATACTGTAGAAAATTTAATATTTAATAAAATCCATTCTCTGCCCTATAATCCTTAATGGCCACACTGTATTTTAAGAGGAGGAAGGAAAATAAGGTTGTAGTAGGAAAAGTATGAAAGATTCAGTAATCGGGTATTTGCTCACAAGTGATTTATTTCAGTGTATACAGACACCTGAGGTGTTCCAGCATTTCCCAGTAAAACGGGTCCTGGAATTTGGAAAGCTTCATTATTAGAATTAAGTGTTTTATGCAGCAGATAGAGGATGGCCCGAAAGTAAAGTGTGCAGCAGTGCTCAGTCTGTAGTTTGTGAGTGGCTGCCGTTGCCTTTGCTGAGTTGACTTTGCTGTTAATGGACATTCCTGGTGCTTCCAGAAGACTGGGGGCAACGCAAAGTGATTGATGTGCCAATGGCTTACAACCAAGACTGTGCAGTGAGACAGGCCTGTGGTGAGGGGAAACATCATTCTGTTCCAACCATGTAAAAATGTATTCCTAAATGTAATTCGGATTTGTCACGGAGATGCAGCAGAAACACCAAAGGGTGTGACTGTGGATCAAGGACTCCTGCAGACTTTTAATTAAGCTGAGTTTCGTGCAGCTTGCTCACATGGTCTCCCCCCACCTTTTCCTGTCAGGGTCGTAGGACAAGGGTGGGTTGCACTGCAGTAAATGGGATTTAGTTTAGTGAATGTAGAAAGAGAATCTCCTGCTCTGATACGGGTAGCCCAGAGCCACTGGGGGGTCTCCTCTGTGGAGATCTCCAGCAGCAACCCGTTTGTGGTCCGGGGCAGCCAGTGTGGGTGGCCCCAGTGGAGCATCTGGGTCCATATGGATGTGAGGTCCCCTCTGTCCTCAGCCAGTCTGTGACTCTGTAATTAAAACTCTGCCTTACTTCCAGGGTTTGGGAGAAGAGGCAGGGCTCTAATTTCTTCTTTGGCATTGCAGAAGGCGGAGGGATCTCCCTCAGGGCGAGGAGAAGAGCAGGTTAGCAGCAGGCTGCCCAGGGGCATTGCTTCCCAGCTATCTCGATGAGAAGGCTGCAGTTTGGGAAGGGGAGACACGTCTCTATTTTGCTCCAGCCCATTGCTGCTTTTCTGCTTTTGTTTTTCTGCAGTCTTTTTCATTCCTTAAAACGCTCTGTACCAAATCTCCAGCCTTTGATACGTGGCACTGTGTTAATTTGTTTTTTTCTCTGTGGGGAAGCCTTGATGAGAAATTATTGCAATTCATGAAAGCTTTATTTGTGCTGCTGATGACTCAAAAGTTAGCAATGCTGCTTCGCTGTGATTACTCGGTTTTAAAAAATGGCACAAATGAAAGTGGGACTTTCTGATTTCAGCAGAAGTACTTTGTGTGAGGCAAAGAACAAAAGTATTTTTATCCTTATCGTTTGCTCCCTTCAGAAGAGCTGTGCTTGCTCCTAGCTTTACAAGACACAATGAATCGAAAACGATATTCATCTGCTCAGTGCACTTCTAACAAAGTGAATAAGTGAGAATCAGCAAACCTTGAGAGCTTTGGGGAATGTTGAGTTAAAAGCCAAGTTAAGGATGGGGAAAGTGTGCAAAGTAAAGAAACAGTGCTGTATTTTGTGGAACTGGCTGAGAAGCAGAGGGGAGGGGAGGGAGTTGCAGAATATGAGGGGATCCATGGGAAGGTGCCCCCGGCTTCTATTTGCAGGTTGTTTTTTTTTTTCTTTTAAAGAGAATTTGAAAATGAATCTGGGCAAATTAGAAGGGGAATTTACATGGTATTTGAGGGATTTCCTTTGTCTTACAAATACTTTATCTTTTCTATTAAAAAAACCATTAGGAGGTCTGAAAGGAAGGAGCTAAAAGGTCAGGCTGTGAGCTCATTTGCTCTGGTGTAAATCTGGACCAATACCTTTAATATCTGTGCAGCCGCCCTGGATTTGTCCAAGTGTGGATGAGAGAGGATCCGAGCACGGCGGTCTCCTCTGGTGGCTGTGGGTTGGTGTGTGCCATGGAGTTGGAGCAGGATGCACTGAGAGGCGTTTTGTTGCATGTTGTGCAGCTTGGGAAAGGAAGGGAGGAAAAGCAGGCTGGAGGTTGGGATGAAACCTTTGCTAAAACAGAGCATCGTGCAGATGTATGCAGCTCTCTGGTGTGGTGCAAGTGACTCGTTATGGAGCTTTGTGGAGCCAGAGATAAAGTTGGTTGGTGTGTCCCCAGGAACGTCCTTGGAAGTGCAGGTGTGGAAGGTTGCAAAGTTAAAAACTGCAGCTTCTGGGAAGACAGAATCTGGAAAAAAATGCTTATTGAGTGCAGTATTTAATGATATTTTGAATGCAAATGATATATGAATTGGTACCTTTTCATTCTGTTGTGGACACAGAGCAAATATGGATCTCTTACAGAACTCCTCAGGCAGACATAGGAATGTCTGAGGGTACAGAGGGGCTGCTTTGGATATGTTTGTCCATATCGAGGAGGGGAACTGATAGACCTGCCCCTCAACTATTTTATTTTAATGCTAAGGTGCTAACTTTAAACTTAGGTTGTGGGTTTGTGCTTTTTATTCTTCCTCCCTTCTTTCCTTCCTTCCTTCCATCCATCCATCCATCCATCCATCCATCCATCCATCCATCCATCCATCCTTCTTAAATTATGTTATATGAAGCAATGCTTGGTCTGAAACATCAAAGACCTGCAGGTGGTCACATACGGAACCAGTGTTTTACACTTTTCTGTAAAGTACTTGCACAAACGTGGTTGTTCCTCTTGATTGTTGTTTGAAATTACTTTTAGGTAATGGAAGCGTGAGTCAGAGCAGGGCAGGAATGCATTAAAGCATTGGGTGAGTTTCCTTTGTGATGCTGAGACCTGTGCCATCAGGCAGTGGAGAAAGAGCTCAGGGAGTGCAGACACTGGGAAGAGTGAGCTGCATTTCATACACTAGTTATGCAAAGGACAAGAAAAAAGCATGACAATAAATAAATGCATTCATTTTTTATCTCAGATAGGCCATGCTGTGGAAAGGTGTGCAGCCAGAGCTCTGGATCTGTAAAGGTCAAAGACTGATAGCAGCATTCATAACTGCCCCTACTTAACAGAACCGGCCAATTATTCTTTGTAAGTAACTTACCAAGCACTTCTGCGTCTTGTGTCAGACAAATTATTTGCTATTGGGGAAATCCAGTTCCTAGCAGACTCTGCCCAACCTATTCCATAGAATCACAGAATCAAAGAACCACAGTATTGGGTTGGAGGGGAGATTAAACATCATTGACAAACAGAAGCCTCCCTGTAGAGATTTTCCCTGTAGAGATTTTTCCTTTCTCTTTTATTTTTAATAGAAACACGGAAGGTGCATCCTAGCACCAACATTTCTTCTGCACATACTTCCCTTCATGTCAGTGCTTTTTGGAGGTTATCTCTTAGAACTGGAAATACTTGATGCGTGGTGATGGGCAAATCAAGGTGTCCTGGATAGCCACGCTGCAGGTGGAGGTGGGAAGCTCCACTTGAGAGTTTGTTGCAAGAGTGCAGGTTTTTCTGTGGGTGTTTCCATAGACTAAGAAAATTAAGATTTTGAAAAGAGGGGACACAACAACTGAAGTCATTCAGAATAGCACTGAAATGTAGTTTGGCGTTCCCATGTTTTTTTCCCATGCAGGAAGCAGAGGGCACACAGCTTGCAGAAGGCTCTGAGCAGATGAACACGAAGAAGCTCTCCTCTTGCACCTGAGGTAGTGACTTGTGCACTGCTTGATGCCAAATTTGCATGAGCAACATCATTGACAAGAGAGAAGGCTATTAAATACAAATCTGTGATCTCTGCATCAGGAAATTCCAGAGCTGCAGTCCAATTGCTGGGAAGTGTTCTGGGGAAGTAGCACTGGGTGTTTGCTCTGTGCTCGAACTCCTCCCTGAGGTCGATGGCTCTGTGATACGAACCAGGACAGCCATTGCTATGCTTTGCTTGAGGCTGGGCCTGGCAGCTGTCTTCACTGGGAATTAAGGCCAGCTGAGGAGGGCTCTGAGTGTTTCCTTGTGCTCCTAGGGGAGGCTGAGCTGTTGGAATGCAATTTCCTCTTCCCTTTTGCTTTACCTTGTTGGAGTCTCCCTGACCAGGTCAAACACTGGTGAGCTGCTTCCAAACCATGAGTCGTAGTGCCACCAGGTTAAGGGTGGAACTGAGCAGGGTGTGAGTGGAAGATGGCAAGAAAGGAAAAACGTAAGTAGTGACCAAATTATATTTGTTGAACGTTGTGGATTTATGCATAAAGCACGTGCTGTTAAAGTAGAAGTGAATGTGAGAATATGGGCGAATGAAGAAGTACCTGAATTTTAATGCTAAGTACTGCATGGATCATCATGTGGGCTGGACCATCAACTCGAGCATGTCTGGAAGGCAAATCTATGAAGCTGTATTAGGAATGCTTTCCACGTAGTAGTCGGGTGGTGAGTGTGGGGACGGCGAGAGGGAGGAGAGCTTTGGGTTACAAAGACCTGGAAATACCTTGAAAATCACGGATTAGTTTTGTTTAATAGGCATATTCTGAAAATAATGTCTCTGCATGTATTTTGAAAATTCAATCTGAAGCCTCAACGTTTTCAATGTCTTGCCTCAAGAAAAATAGCTGCGGTTGAAAATCAGGAATTGTCAGTGTGCATTGTCAAAACAACTTTATTTTATCAAGTCAAGATAATGTTGAGAGAAGTCTATACCCACTTTAATTGCTTTGACATTCAATTAGCAAGACATTCTACTCCTCTCCAATAGAATGAGCTTTTGTGTGGCTCACAGGAAAACCTGGCTGGAAAAGCACCAGGGGATGTCATCAGGGCTGCGTTCCCAGCACGGTTCACCTTGCCCATCTCACTGCTGACAATGCATGCACGTTCCTACTCTCCCGTGTTAGAAATTCCCCGAGAAACCTATTCCAGTTCTTTACACTCCCCTCTTCGTTTTTTTCCCCTACCACAGGACTTGAATCTCCCTCACTGCAATTTAAATCCCTGAGTTTTTTGCTCAGTTCACCGTTAACGTGAAAAAAATTATTTTCTTTCCATCTTTGCTACATACTGTCAGCAAACTTGAAAATTGTTATCGTGTCCTCTACTAACTGCTCTTTTTTTTAGGATAAACAGCCCCAACTCTTCTAATCTTTCCTCATATGTCAGGTTTCCCAGACCTCTGATTAATTTCATTGCTTTCCTTGAGATGCATTATGCTCGGTGAATAATGGCCCTTGTCCCCTAGGATAGGTCATTTATACATATAGCCGAATATTTATTCATTTAATCATTTTACAATATGTCGATTGACGTAGCAGCTGAGCACTTGCATGGTACTTACAGCTGTGAGCTTCAGACTGCTGGAGGACTAAATAAGTGGTAACAAATCAGATGAAGATACTCTGCTCTGAAATCTGTTAGACTTTGGCATTAACAAACGGTTCAAAGCGACTCTTAATTCTGATGAACTGAACTTGCTGCATTTAGGCATCCCAAAAAATGCCTTTGAATGTAAAGTGGTCTTACCATTGGTGATGTATTGAGTTTACCAAAAGAGTGGCAAAGATCATGTGTCATGGAAAGAAATGAAAGTTAGTGTGAAGTTCTGGTTCTGGTACTACTTAGGATTGTCTAAACTTGTTATATAGGACATTTTGAGAGCTTGTTAGGGGAAGTGAGGAGGGCAGCGTTTCAGCACAAGGTGGTGTGTGGGCATCTCAGTACCATGGCATACAGGTCCTGGGCAGGCATCTGCTCTGTGAGCAGTGCAGAGGGCTCCATGCCTTGCTGTTTGCCTGTACTTTTTGCTAGGAAGGCAAATCATAAGGAAATCAGATTCCAGGAAAGTAACAGGTTTTAAGGTGCATGGAATTTTCACCCAGAGGGTGGTGAGGCACTGGAACAGGTTGCCCAAGGAGGCTGTGGATGCCCCATCCCTGCAGGCATTCAAGGCCAGGCTGGATGTGGCTCTGGGCAGCCTGGGCTGCTGGTTGGCGACCTGCACACAGCAGGGGGTTGGGACTGGATGAGCATTGAGGTCCTTTGCAACCCAGGCCGTTCTGTGACTCTGTGCCATATTCTCTCAGTGCTGTATTCACAAAGTTACAGAAGAAAGGATTTAAAGCTAGAAACTCCAAACTTCCTTGAGAGTTTGGTTCTCTATTTTGCTGCCACGTTAAACAAATAAAAAACAACCCCAAATCCACAGCAAGAAGAAAAGAAAGCAGCATTTAAAACTGCTGACTCAGTGTATTTGATCAAAACATCAATGAATTCGAGAAACACTACAACAGTTTGCATGAGGGCAGCAGAGTGAGAGTCTGTGGATGAATTCTGTGTGAGTCCTTTGCCCCAGCTGGTGGTGAAGGCACAGTGGTGAAGCATCTCTTTGCTCCTCTGCTTGGTTTTCAACCAGTAGTCAGTATTTCCTATGTCATACTCAAGCACTGACACAGCTGCCCGTGGAGTGGGGGGTCACCATCCCTGGGGTGTCCCAGAGCCATGGGGATGAGGCACTGAGGGGCGTGGGCATGGTGGGATGGACAGGGTTGGACGTGGGGATCCGAGAGGTCTTTTCCAGCTGTAACAATTCCACAGCTGTATGATTCCACCAGCACCAGATGGTTCCCTTTGGCCAGGCTCTGCAGCAGTCAGTGGCTCGCAGCCCGGTGGGACACTGCTGCTTTGCTCTGACCATCAGCCGCACTGCAGCCCAGTCCTGCTGTGCTGTGCTGCACCACACTCTATGGAACGCACATTCTGCATTTCATATCAGCTTTGAATGATTAGGTAATTTGTACCAAATCTGAGCTTGATGTTAATTTACTTAGCTCTTTCGTTACTAGATTGAGAACTATCTATCAAATTTACATGTAATGAATTTTTGATAAACAGGTTAGGCGTAATCATGTGCAGAACAGGGGGATGTTGGGAGGGCACGGTGGAAGAGCATCGCCAGCACTCCGGAGGTGCCAGGGCTGCTCTGCTCAGTGTGCCCAGGGCTCTGTGGAGGGCTGGGAACACCGATCCCTTCTGCGATCCATTGCAATTCCCTCCGGCTGATGGCAGGAGGAGCAGCGCTTACTCTGGGTTAGGATTACGTGAGCTGAGAAGTGCCAGCCCAGGCTGCCAAGCGAGAGCTCACTTTGGATGTCTTCATTTGTCATTTTCCCAGCTCAAATATTTTGGCTGGGCTTTGGAAAGGTGCCGAGCACCTCCTTGGTGGAAAGAGGAGGAAAGAGATTTGAAACCCTAACAACGAAAAAAGAAAAAGAGCAAAGCTCTCTTTAGAAATCAGTAATTTTTGTTCTCCTCCAGGCCTGCTGTGTTGGACGCTAGATATTGTGAGCTGGGTAAGCAGACCTTACACGTGGCAGTTCGTATGTAAATACCAAGCATTTGAGCATCCTCAAAAGGAAGCCACAGAAAAGTGGTTCTCCTAGCATGAAAGGAGGCGGAGTGAGAACCATTAATAGGGCTCTTTAAATTACAAAGTCTCTTCTTTTAACCCATAAATATTTACACTCCACATTTCTCGAAACATCTGTTCTAAATATGTAGACAAGTAGCCCCATAACCATACATATGACACTAACAGTTAAACTGATAAAGAGTAATAATTAATGTGAAACTTGCAAGAAATTAACTAGCTCATTTGCATTTTCAGATTGTGCCATTTCAGAAAGTGATAAAGTGTGGCTCCTGTCTGTGCCCCTCCGACCCCCGGTGGGTGGAAGGTTGTCGCCGAGCTTCTCCGGGCAGGTTTCACGGGGGGAGGGCACCCTCCAGACATTTCCCAGTGTTTAAACAATTTGTGCTTTGCAACCCGTCATTTTGCAAAGCCGTTTGTGAAGCGAATCTTATTATTATTTTATTTTATTTCCCTCCTTTAAAACGTATAAAGAGAAGAAACTGATGTGACACGAATTAAGTCGCGCCGTGACGGAAAGCCGATCTCCCCATCGGAGCGCCCAGCGTGAGTAGGGGCTGCGCGGGTTTGTTAAGGCACTAAAAAGACATTGTCCTTAATGAATACCAAATTTAATGGGCACATGGCAAGTCAGTTACCGTCACCCTGAGGCAATCCGAACTTATGGATCTTTTTTTTTTTTTTTTTTTTTTTTTTTAATTTGAGAACATTTGAATTGATACGGATACTTGAAATGTTAGGAGGCGCGACATCCTTCTCTGGCTGGTGCACTGATTCCATGCCACGTGCGAAGAACAGACAGGGCTGTGTGTCAAAGGCTGAGTGGCAGCACCAGTGCTGCGGCAGCTCGGGGTCAGGCAGCATTGCAGTGCTGGGCTTTGCGGGGCAGGGACCCTGCTGAGCATCGCTGAGCGCCTGCAGGCTCTGCCGCCTCCGTGCAGCCTCTCAGCATGGCTGGAGATGTCAAGCTGCCGAGTGCTGCTGCTGGGACTGCCTTTGGCAGCGGCTGGCTGCAGGTGCAGGGAGGTGATGCGCGTGGAGCTCTGTGGCACCCGGCTGCTGGCCGTGGGCTGACCAGCAGGGTCAGAAATGCAGAGATGTGTGAGAGCTGCTAGCTGATGCTCAGCTTGCACTGCCTGCCTTCTGCGTAGTCAGTGTTACTCTAAACGATGCTCTGTGAAGCAGATTTTACGGCTCAAGTTGTGTATGATATTCTCCAGGTAAAGGTACGTCTGGGCTGAAGCACGGATTTGTGGACCTTATCCTATTTGTCTTTCGTCTTGGATGTGGCAGCTCGGCTATACTGTTCTTTTTTTAATGATAAATGGTGGCTATTGTAAACAGAAGCACTCAAATCATGGTCTCGCTGCACATGTCTTTCATGACTGTGCTGCCACAATAATGAGGAATAGCAGATAATGACTTAAGGAAAAAGTGCTGGATTAAGTGGGACAGTAAATTAGGCATTTATCTCTCTCCATTGGAGGCCTGTTTCCACTTCCATTCCAGTCTCAGCTGAGCTCTATTTAAAAGTAAACCACGTCGTATTTCACAAAGCCAACCCACTCCATAGAAATCAGCATATAAGCGCTCACATTAAATTACCATATTACCCAGGAGGTCCAGGTTTTCAGGAAGGTCAGAGTTGAGGTGTATTAGCAAGAAAAAATAAGGCTATACCATTCTATCTTTTCCCTAAGCATCTGGAGTATGGAAAATTCCCACTTACCATCTTATTCTCTCTTTTTCTTTTCTCCTCTGTTTAAAATTCTGGTAATTTTGAGACCATAAGAAAACTGCTGTGTACAGAAATCACATGCCTACAGTTTCCTCTCAAGGGAAAAGGATTGTGTGGTATTAGGTTCAATGAAGTGTGTATGACTATGTGTACGTTAGCGTGTTTCGCTCAGGAAACTCTGGCAAAGATGATTATTACGGCAGCGAAGTCACAGGACCCTTGTTTTATTTAATTCAGAGGTTGAACTACTTAGAGAATGACTCCAGGTTGCATGATGGAGAAGGCTGCTGCCTCCTGTATTATTTGTTGCAAGGGTAAAATGAGTTTCAGAGGAGGGAGATTTGGGCAACTAAAGCTGGTTTTGATTAATCTGAATCTCTTCCTGCACATCTCTTCTTCACAAATACGATGGAGGTGTGTTTGCACTGTGATGCTACTCATAAGAATACGGGCAGGAAAGGACTGTAATGTCCAGTCTCCTGCTATTTCAGGCTGCCAAATCTCATAACTGTTGTCAAATCTACTGACTCTCTTCATTGAACTGGCCCTTACTGAGATGTTGTTTGTTCCTATGGTAGGGAACTGTTTTCCTTTTAAATCAAAATATGTGATGACCATCTCACTCCTACTTTTCTTATGACAGCAGTATCTTAAAAACTGAATGAATGCTCTTCTTCCTTGCTATTTACTAACATATTTTTTAAAAGAACGAGAAAAATCACGTATCCCTGTACAGATTTCATTTCACTCATTGAAGTGATTTCGCTCTTTTACTCCTTTTTACACAAGACTTTTTTCTCCTGGTCATCTTTATAGCTTTTCTGTTTTGAATTTATTTTTTCTGATCACTGTGTTCTAAAATTAGACACATTTTCACCCATGTGCTGCACTATTAGTGATGGATAATGATGTTAACAATATTTTATACATATATGTGTGTATCATCTGATAAAACAAGTCATGGTAACTAAACTTTTAACTGGCAACCTTTCTTATGGGCACTTGACTTTGGTCTGTTTTGGAAAGGCACCGAGCTGTATTTTCTGCAACTTATATTAATGGAAGCCGAGTTTTGAAGAAAATTTGATGGAAATTCATAGAATCACAGAATGGCCTGGGTTGCAAAGGCCCACAGTGCTCATCCAGTTCCAACCCCCTGCTGTGTGCAGGTCGCCAACCAGCAGCCCAGGCTGCCCAGAGCCACATCCAGCCTGGCCTTGAATGCCTGCAGGGATGGGGCATCCACAGCCTCCTTGGGCAAATTCAAATAGTTTATAAGCAACAGCTCTCCGTTTTCCCACTCTGTTTCCCACGTTGTCTTTCTGAGGCCTATTGAAAGGTCAAATTATCAATCTTTTGGAAAAAAAAAAAAAAAAAGACAAAATGATTTGGACAAGTAGGTTCTTAAGAATGGTTGAAAGCATAAAAAATCTTCTCTCTACTTTCTGTTGAGTTGGACTGAAATTAGGCTATGTCTACAAATACTATTAGGAAGGAGCACAGAAAGACTTAGCTTCCTTGCAGCTGCTCACACAAAGGTACTGTAGGTGCTTTGCAGCCTGGAAATGATACCTCCTTCTGCAGCTAACCACTGGAACACTTCTGTGTCCAATGCCACTTGGAATTTCAGCTGAGTGCAAGTTAGCAGGCTTGTGTTTTCAGTTCTAATGGGTGAACAGACTCTGATCTCTTGATTGACAAGAGATTGTTGAAGAGTCACCAAATGGGTGCTCTGGCAGATGCCTTTTCCTCCATTTCATCGGATCTCTCTTGGCTTTTATAGTGAAATGCCTGTGGTTTTGTAGAGCAATTGCATGCTTGGCAGCATTGCTGTAGCATGTCTTTTTATGTGCTAGTGGAAGAGTTAAGACGTCTCTTTAACTCAGGGTCATGGAATGATAGAATGGCCTGGGTTGAAAAGGACCTGCAAGATCGTGTAGTTTCAACCCCCCTGCCATGGGCAGGGTTGCCAGCTGCCCAGAGCCACATCCAGCCTGGATCCGGCTGCATCTTTTCGATGCAGCTTGGATGACCATCACAACTTCATTTCTGAAGGGAATGGCATTTCTTTTCTTTTCAGGCTTCCCACTAGCAGGCTGACCTGTCCTTGCTCTCAGAAAATAGCTGAATACTGGCAAGCTTATTCGCGGCATTTGGTGCTGGGAGTTGATCTCCTAGTTAGTTACCTTGTAGGTCAGAACACCGTTAATAAATTGCATTAAGTGTTGAGGCAAAGGTTGGAGAAGGCAGAATCCAGATTGGTATTTTACTTGGTTATAGTATTTAATTAAAATATGTAAAATTATATATTTCTGCATACGTATTTTCTGTTCTTCATGATGTTTTCTAAAACAAATTTCCTTAGACTTAGAAAAAGTAATGCAGAAACATATTCTCGACATTACAGTATCCACATCTAAACTCGAGCAGGGTCAGAGGGGCAAACTTTTTAGGTGTTAGCACCATGGAAGTTGATAATCAGGAAAAGGAGGCTGACACCATGAAAATATCAATGATTCTAATTGCTGCAAAATCAAGTCCTGACCTTCATTTCTAACAAACTTTGTAGATTAATTCAGACATGAGATATTTATATAGCATGATCTGAAAACTTTCAGTTTTTCAAAGCAAGACTAATACCCTGAATGGAACTTTAACTTAGCGAGCAGCTCCTGAACTTGGCAGTGATAGCAGGTAACGTTAATTCAGGTTTTTATCCATAGCAATGGGAAAGAGAGAGAAAAGTAGAATAACGTATATCTGAAACAATTTGCAGGTCCTTCACATGAAGGGCTGTAAACGGAGCTTCTTTTCTGTCACAATCCAAGTGGAAATAAACTCTGATACTGGAGAGGAAAAAGAGAAATGTGATGTACAGTGCATATTGTAGAACTTACTGCAATGTAAATTCATTTGAAGAGCTACTTAATTCCTTATGTTAATACGGGTATTCAGGCAGTTTGGTTCTATGGTATGTTTTCCTGCAGGTGCTGTTTGGCCCACTGCTTTGCATATTAATGCCCCTCCTGTCCAACAGCAGCACATCTCTATGCGTGCTGCTGGGACACAGGTCCTTGTGCAAAGGGGGTGATGGGGGAGCAGAAGACACTGAGGGTATCTTGCTGGAGGTGTTCTCACTCAACTCAAGTGTGTTACTAAAACAAAATCAACAATTTCAGCTAGGATGTTTAATAAAGCGTTGTTAAAATATGTTATAAAGTACAGCAAAGACGCGGCAAAAATAAGTAAGCAGGGTTTAGCAGTGAAATAACAGCTGACTAAATTAGAATTAAAAATGAGACGATAGAAGATAAACTTCAGGAGACAAGGTGAGAATAAACTCAGAGGAAGGCCAGTCAGCTCTCCAGTCTTGACTTCCAGTTCTTTACTTTCCTTACACTCTTCAGAGCATGGCTGGTCTGCTTTCTGCATGCCCAGAATGGTGGACTGAATCTCTGGATCATACTGCTCTGATGAATAATATTAATGGAATCCACACGTTGGAAGAAGCGTATCTGAGTCTTTGCTTGCACTTAGGAGGAGTTCTTATCCAAATTTTCCGTTGTCTCAAGACTTGACGAAGTTGCCCATGTGCACTGAAATTCATAAACTGCCTATTTGCCAAGATTTAAATATCTAACCTTTCTGATGGCACTTGGGATTGAACTATGGTTCTTGAGAGAGGTTATTAAGCCACTGTGCCCGTTATGCTTAATTTTTTGAGAATAGGAAGTAACGTCTGCACTGTAGCCAGAATTCCTCTCTATGCTCAGCTCAGCATATTTTTTAATGTCAACAATTAAGAATTGCCATTAAAGAGTATCACAATCAAAGAATGTCTGCAACTCAGGACAAATTAATGAGGTACGCTAAAACCTCTACCACGTTTTCATGTTCCTGGAGAAAAGCCTTTTTTCCCTCTTCTTTAGTAAAGCCACCTGTAACCGTTGTAGTTCCTCTTAATGGCTTTAAATGAAATTATTCAGAGATTGTGTACATTTTATCATTATAGTAGAGGTAATGCATTGGCAGTAAGGATGTGAATGCATACATCCAGAATGTATATGTGTAAACCTGTTAATGTGGTGGCCTTGCTGTAGACCTGCCAGGCACATGCAGAACAAACAGCATTGAAGAGATTATGATAAGGTGGATGCTGAGGAAGAAATACAGCAATGACCACTTAAAATCGATGATGGCAACTAAGTTAAAATCCCAAGTCGAATGTGATGCTTTCATTGACCGACTTTCACTACTGTAGTGCTTGCAGTTTCCATGAACGTTAGAGTGTCTTTGGTTTTGTCTGTAGAGCTGAATGTGTGACATTTTTCTTATAAATGAGACATCAGTATTTCAGGTGTGAAACCTAATCTCTGTTTTTATTAGAAAACAAGAAAGAAAGAAAGAAAAAGAAAGAAAGAAAGATAGGAAGAAAGAAAGAAAGAAAGATAGGAAGAAAGAAAGAAAGATAGGAAGAAAGAAAGAAAGAAAGAAAGAAAATATTCTAGAGTATTTGTGCCATTATTATAGAATCATAGAATTTCCTGGGTTGCAAAGGCCCACAGTGCTCATCCAGTCCCAACCCCCTGCTGTGTGCAGGTCGCCAACCAGCAGCCCAGGCTGCCCAGAGCCACATCCAGCCTGGCCTTGAGTGCCTGCAGGGATGGGGCATCCACAGCCTCCTTGGACAACCTGTTCCAGTGCCTCACCACCCTCTGGCTGAAAAACTTCCTCCTCAGATCTAACCTAAACCTCCCCTGGCTCAGTTTAAAACCATTCCCCTTGTCCTATCACCATCCACCCTCACAAACAGCCGTTCCCCCTCCTGTTTATCCGCTTCCTTCAAGTACTGGAAGGCCACAATGAGGTCTCCCCTTCTCTTCTCCAAGCTAAACAAGCCCAGTTCCTTCAACCTTTCCTCGCAGGAGAGCTGCTTCAGCCCTCTGACCATCTTAGTGGCCCTCCTCTGGTCCTGCTCCAAGAGTTCCACGTCCTTCCTGTTTTGGGACCCCATGCCTGGACGCATTATATGTGGGGTTCCACCACCACATGTACTGGAAACAACAACCAACAGCCCTTTCCTGGAGCAAGTGGGTTTCAGATCCCACTCCATCTGAGGGGTGCTGCTGCAAGTTTCCACCTTGAAATATTTTCATTCCAGGGTAAAACTGTGTCAGCAGAAAAGAAAATAAACAAACAATGAGATAAAAACCACTGACTGCATTGCTTGGAAGGCGTGAATAGCATTTTCAAACAGATTTGAAGCAATTTGCTTTGTAAATTCTTGCATGCACGTTTTGCCATGCTTTGTGATTAACACCTTACAGGATTTCTTATTTCCTTCACATTTGCCTTTGCATTGCAAAGATCAGTGTTTATCTGGTGGGTAAGCATTCCTCTCAGGAGTACACGATCTCAGGGTGGGAAATGCTGTTTTCAGAAAAACTCTGTGTTTAATGCATTCTTGTGAAGGCTTGTGGCTCGTGCTCTTAAGTCAACTGCTGGTGAGTTGGGCTGGCGTGGTGCTGAGCTGCTTTGGTTCCTTCCTCTGGATCAGGGGGCCTCAGCCCTGGGTTTCACCCTCTCAGGCATTTTCCTTCCAGTTTCACTTAACATGGTGAGATGGTGATGGGTAAAGATTGTAAGAAAGGACAATTTTAGCACTGAATAGCATGCATCTCTGAAAGTAACTGAAACCCACCGGGGGATGTAATGCATAATGGCAGTGGAAAGGAGAACTGAGCATCTCTGGGCAGAGCCATTTGAATGAGCCTCTCATTTGTAAAGGTCTGTGCAACGTCCAGGCTGGGAGCATGGACTGAAGGCTCGGTGGGGCATACACTGTGACTGGCCCAGTTGGGCATAGGTTTGGGGTAGGGAGCATGGAGTGCAAACTTCACAGCCCTCTTTCTGGAGAGCTCTAAACTTAATGAGGGTCAATGGAGGATTTCTTTTTACTGAAAGATTGGGGAATTTGGACAATGAGAGGTGGGAAATTATTGCAGTCTGTTCCCAAAGCTGGCAGACCTGGTGGTTATGTTGTGAAATGAGGGAATATATGGCTTTGGGGGAAAAAAATTAAAAGAAATAAGGAAAAAGAGCAGCTCAGGCTGAAGTTGTTATTTCATTTCATGTGTGTGCAAAGGGAAAATGTTTTCAGGCTTCTTTTTTTTCTTGTTTTAATTTTTTTTTCTTTCCAGAAAGCCGTGGCAGCTGGATTGCTCTGATCAATAACATTATAGCGTGGAAGCAGCTCACAGTTCGTCTGCAGGTTCAAATCCAGCTCTGGTAAGGTGATCAATAACTTTGTTTATAATGACATCTAGCTGGCAATGTGTGGTTGTTGCTGAAAAGCCTTATCAAAAAAAGTTGGTCTGAGTAATAACGATATTTGAATTACCATATGGGACCGAGCATGGCCTCTTTCAGTGTGTTTTAAGATAAAATTCCTGGACATAATGGGAATAAGTGTAGTTATGACAGCTTATTTATATACTTGAAGAGAAAAAAAAACTTTTTTTTTTTTTTCCTGATACTTCTGATACTTGCAGGAGTTGGACTTTTGATGATTCTTATGGGTCCCTTCCAACTACGGGTATTTTATAGTTTTTAAGAATGACGTCCCTGTTCTCTTATGATGATGTAGCTGTCTGTCCCACTTCCATTGCAGCTTAGGTTCACGTTCCTATTGGTCATTCCCAGGGGACTTCTCTGCTATTGTCTATATTTTTGTCAAAACATTGCTGGTTTATCTTTGTTATTATTCTCAGCCTGCTTCTTGAGGTGCTGGATAAAGTCATTCTCAGCTTAGTCCAGTGTATATTAGGGGAGATTAAATCAGATAAGGAAGTGGTTTGCAGTAGGGGCAGTGAGGCAGTGGTGCAGGCTGCTGAGAGAGGTGGTGGGTGCCTCGTCCCTGCAGACATTCAGAGTCAGTCTGGACTGGGCTGTGAGCACCTGATGGAGCTGTGGGTGTCCCTGCATGCTGCAGGGGAGTGGGACCAGATGGCCTTTAAGGGTCCCTTCCAACTCAGACCATTCTGTGATAATGCATGCCGGGTCAGGCTCCGAGGCGTTGGCCCCCAGCGTGGTGGTGTAACAAGGCTCTTAAAAATAATTCTGACTTGCAACTGTTAGAAGCCACATAGAAAGGAAATGATGAAAACAAATCCTTGTTAGTTTTTGGTACAACAAAATAATGTCTGAAAAAAAGATGTTCCACGCCCTTTGGCCTGGGGGTTTTGCTGATGGGTTTCCAGCCACTTTTCATCCTCAAGCTGAGTGCTGCCTGGGGCCAGAAGGAGGATGGCAATGAGGACCACAGAATCACAGAATGGCCTGGGTTGCAAAGGCCCACAGTGCTCATCCAGTTCCAACCCCCTGCTGTGTGCAGGTCACCAACCAGCAGCCCAGAGCCACATCCAGCCTGGCCTTGAATGCCTGCAGGGATGGGGCATCCACAGCCTCCTTGGGCAACCTGTTCTAGTGCCTCACCACTCTCTGGGTAAAATACTTCCTCCTAATGAGGAGAAGGCCTCTGCAAGCCACACTGGTGTACAGCTCGCAGCAAGGCTGGTGCAGGACCTGGTGCTGGTGCAGGACCTGGTGCTGGTGCAGGACCTGGTGCAGGTGCAGGACCTGGTGCTGGTGCAGGACCTGGTGCAGGTGCAGGACCTGGTGCTGGTGCAGGACCTGGTGCAGGTGCAGGACCTGGTGCTGGTGCAGGACCTGGTGCAGGTGCAGGACCTGGTGCTGGTGCAGGACCTGGTGCTGGTGCAGGACCTGGTGCTGGTGCAGGACCTGGTGCAGGTGCAGGACCTGGTGCTGGTGCAGGACCTGGTGCTGGTGCAGGACCTGGTGCAGGTGCAGGACCTGGTGCAGGTGCAGGACCTGGTGCAGGTGCAGGACCTGGTGCTGGTGCAGGATCTGGTGCAGGTGCAGGACCTGGTGCTGGTGCAGTGGGGCCGCATGGAGCCTGGGCCTAATTGTCTCTGTTTGGAAGTTAGCATTATTGGCAGCTGCCATTCCTGCGCCCGGCCTGCTGTCACTGGCACGGCCGACCCGCCCGCGCTAATTGCAGTGGCCTTTTCATCGCGTCCGCTCGCCCGGCTAACCACACAGAGCTGTCTCCTTGCCGTTAGCGGCGCGGGCATGATGGGGCTGTCACATCACCGCGGCCTCTCCCGGCCTCGCCGTTAGCACAGACCCACACGGCCAGCGCTGCCCCGCGCCCCATAACCCTGCACCCCCCTCGTTTCTGAGGGCGCCGGGCCCGAGCTGAGCGCGGCGTGGCGGGCGGCCCTGACAAGAGATCAATAGTGTCCTCCGCTCGCCGGGCGGCTGGCTGTGTCAGGGGATGTGCGCTGTAATTGGATCGGGTGCGGGAGCCATCCAGCCGCCGTCAGCGCTGTCACAGCTGTCAGATGTCATCCCACCCTACAGCTGTCACCGCGGGAGGGCCGGCCGCCTCCTCCCTTCCTCGCCCCATGCAAATGTCCACTTAGCGGGGGAATATGGAGGGTATTAGACACTTCTCTATGCCTTTATGCAAAATAAGGATCTGTGTCATCTGCGGATTTCATGGAAATAAGTTGCAATTTATTCACTGTGAGAAAAGTGAAGTGAAGCCTGTAGAAATGAGAAATTATTTGGTTCAGGCTATTAAAAAAAAGAAGATTTTGAGGGAATAAACAAAATATGCAGCTTTTCTTCCGAAAAGTAAAAAATCTCAGATAAGTATATATATTTTGTTTGGAATGAAATAGCAATTTTGTATTAGAATGTCGGTTTTTGTGTCTCGTTTTCAGGCACCCTTCCTTAGAGAGCAGTGTGGTTGGAGTAAACTTTGGTTTCCTCCAAAAATAAAAAAAATTGCATAAAGATTTCTGAGAGATGCGACCCGCAGGTTGCTTTGGGGCAATGCAGCCCAGGCGCTGTTTTAGTCAGGGCTGGAGGCAACTTTGGGGCAGCAGGACGGATGGACATCCCCACACACACAGACACGGGGCTATGCGAGGCCTGGTGCATCCTGCAGCTCCTGTGTGTGGGTCAGTGCGGGTCCTTGCTTCTGTCAGTAGCGTGGGTTGTGCCTCTGTGTGAAATTAACCAGGCTGCCGTGCTGAACTGAGGAATGTGAGGTGGGGAGATAACAGCTGTCAGCCTGCGAGCAGTGCTGCGGGTTGGCTGGGCAGCACTCCTGTTATCGCATATCCTGCAGAACTGGGAGCATCCCGTGGTGTCCATAGAGAGAGGAGTGAGCTGCTCTGCAGTGAGCTGAGAAATGGAAAGGCAGCTCTGATGGGTGTCTCAGCAAAGGTGGTCTGGCTGTTGGTTCCGGAGAGCAGAAATGTAGGATTTTCTGCTGAATTCAACAGCAGCAATTGTGTTGGTTCTTGCACTCTTCGGGCAGCTCAGAGCTGAGCAGACGTTGCACCGCTTTTGCTTTTTCACAGTACTGTTGGAGGACTGATGGAAATCCTGGTGTAACCGAAGGGAGAGGCCGGGTGGGGAAAGGCGCCGCGCAGGCTGCACATGTGGCACAATTATGGTGACAAAGGAAGTACTTATTTCCTTTTTTTTCCTTTTAATTTAAAAAAATGTGGTTTATGGCTAATTACATCAGAGATCCCAAACAGTCCTTCTTACATTTTCGTTAATAAGGTGTATCACATGATCCATACTGAAGTAGGAGTATACATCAAGGGTAGATTAAAGGTTGGTTAGGCATCAAACTATCTTCTATATGTAAATTTATAGCAATGATATGCTGTGGAAAGATAGCTTACCCTCTATTTCTGTGCTACTAAATAAAATTAAAAATTCACAACTCTGGTTTATGGGATTTTAAATGAATTTGATCTCTCTTTTGGGCAGGGCAAATAAGTGTTTTGTGATGTATTATTTTACAAAAAGAAAAAAAAAAAAAGAAAAAAAAAGACCATCGTTCTGGCTCATTTAATTTTGCGAGTGAATGATCTAAGATTAACTACAGACTAGTCAGTGCAGTTTAAAAGCTGAAAGCAATTTTCAGCCATAGATGGTAATGCCACATTTAGTCCACAACCGAATGACTCTAAATGACTAAGCTGCAAGGTCTTTGTATATGACCACAGGGCCTGATAAAGCCATAGGAACACAGTAAAAGCACAAAAATAGTTCCAATTTATTTGGTGCCATCACCTTAATGAGATTAATACGGACGTGTTCATGTGCCTAATTGGTGATTTTGTTTTAACTGGTAATGAAGGATTAAATCTTCAGGCAACAGGCTACTTACAGGAAAGGGGATTTGAGAAAAAAGTTTTTAATTATAAAAGGCAGCTGGTGAAATATACCACTGCAAAGTTAACAATGCATCTTTAATAAAATATAAATATGTCACATTTGCCACTTCACTGTTTGCCTGAATAGTTTCAGGGAGTATTTCATTGGAGGAAGCAGTGAACGCAGTCGAGTGTCATCAGCATCTCTTGGTAGCAGCAAATGTGGAAGCCAGGCGTGCAGAGCGCTCTGCTTCCGAATTGGGCATCTGGAAAACCACACAGCCCATGCATTCAAAGTATTGCTACAGATGTTCTTGCGTTTCTGAGCAGAGTCTGGGGAAAGCAGTGCCCGGGGCTGTGCTGGGCTCTGCCCTGCTGCCCGGGCACCGACAAACAGCCGCACCGCAGCTGAACTTCGCCCCGCTGCGCAGCGAGCGCTGCCCTCCGCATCCGGTTGTGACCATTTAAATGCTAACACTATTAAATATGCTGCCAAAACACAAACACCCAGCCTGAGTCATTAGAATGTAATTATGAGGGGGCAGCTGAGCCTGCTTGGAGTTCTGACTCAGAGGAATCCTCCAAAAGAAACCCATGCATAAAGCCCAGAGCACCCACCCAAGGCTGCTCCCAGCTCCAGGCCCGTTGGTGGGCAGCTGAGCAAGAGACGTCTGTCTCTTGGAGCAGCTCTTGGCTGTCATTTGGGCACATTGCTTTGGTTTGGTTTGGTGATTTTTTTGTGCCTTTTGCAGATGGGTGCGTAGTGTCGATCTTACCGTGGTGCTCTTTTTAAGTTGAACTTGAGTAGAGACAATGGCAAAAAGGTCTTTAACATGTTGGATGAAATGTGCCCTTACGTTGTTGAAGCATTTTTCACTTTGAATGGCATTTGAGTAAAGAGGCGTGTATCAAGAGAAGGACTTGTTTGTAACAAAGCAGGTTTGGGAGTAGTCCTGGTGAAATAGCAGCTGTGTCACTGCGCATTTTCCCACCTCTCCTCTGCTGTCTGAAACCCAGAGGCATGCTCTATATTTTCTCACGTTTTCCATAGTTCTATTTCCCCACGGAGAACAAAAAAAAAAAAAAAAAAAAAAAAAAAAAGCCCAAACCCCAGACAATGACCAGCACCCCAAAAAGCCCAAACCCCACCAGCACCGCCTCCGGCAAAACACTGTGAACTTCAATGCTGCGTTATAAAGCGCTGCGAAAGGGCTGCGGGTAGCGATAGCACGCGCTGCGAGATGCTACCTTCCCGGGCAATGAAGACGGGAATATATTTTCCATTTCTTGTCAGATTGAACTTTAAGACATCTCGAGAGCTGTGCGTGCAATGCAGCCCTCGCAGCCCAAATGGCAGCGAGGCGCTCGGTTCCGGCGGCGCGGCACGGAGGAGGCGGTGGTGCCCACATGGGCGCAGTGCCGCTCCGTGCCGCGCTGCCGGCAGCGTGTCGAGCCATTATAGCAGGGAGCGGAATGTCACGGCGGTCTCAATGGTTCGTCAGCTGAAGGATATGGTTAACAAATGTAAAACCAAACTTCAGAGGAGCTGCTTTTCTGTGCTAAGTGATCTGTATTCCCTCTGAATTTACTTTCCCCTAACCCCGTGAAATTAACAGTACTTTCTGACATTCGACCCCCTGACCTCACATATAATAAGAATTTAAAAAGCACCATGCATGAGTGTGTCTGTGTAATGCAAAACTGGAAAAAATGACCATGTCACAGTTTTATTATACAAAACCTTCTCAATCTCCATTGCATGCTTCATATATGAGTGCTCAGTTTAAAGTTATTATAAAGAAAAACACAGTTTTAACAGTAATAATTCACCGCTCGTGACTTTTATAGACAATAAATTGTAGCAAATACATATTGCTGCAAAAAAAAAAAAAGGCTCCGTCGTCCATTAATGCAGATATTTACCGCACTCGGTGTGAAAACCAGGCGGTGGGCAGGGGCGGGGGGCAGCGAGGGGCCGCTTCTGGGGGGCTGGTTGCCAGGGGTGCAAGTGCATGCACAATGTGTAGGTCTCGGGGTTTAAGAGGCAGAAGCAGAAAAGTGTTATGTGGAAATGATTTTGCAGTTATCAGGCTCAGGGGATGACAGCATACAAGAGTAAGAACAAGGTGCTATGTGGCTTTTTCTTCACTGTGAAGTAAAGATTGGCAGCTGGAAGTAAGGCTTACAGGCAGACCTGCACACAGGACCTCTTCACCCAGGACTCATAATCACTACTCAAAGGAAAACGCATTTACCAGTAAAAAGCGGCTGTAGCCATCAGAAGTGTGCTTAAAACACCACTTAAATATCACTTTATACGCTATTACTTGCAAACTGTGGCTTGGTATTAAATTATACTTGCATAGGCTTTTGCTTAGGTGCTGATAATGCTTTTGAGGTTGCATTGGTGAGGAAGAATTTAGGCTGCTTTACAAGAGACGTGACTGGAATATCCCACCGTGCTGACAGTGACAGGGTGAAAAATTGCAGAACTGTACTTTCTTTCCCCATATAGATTGTAATTTTAATTGTCATTGTGGCCCTTCTGTTTTAATTATGGGACTTCTTTGATATATACCAGGACATCGTATTGAATGAAAATATGGTGCTATAATAGTCTCTTTATAATTAATGACCACATGTAGATCTTGGTGCATAAAAGGAAAGGAATAAATGAACAATTTATTTAACTAGGTTTTGGATTTCTTTCTGTCTTCCAGTGAATATAAAATGATCCTGGGGCTTCTGAGGCTGTTTGATGTAAGAACCGCGCTGAATATCTAATAAAATTACATTGGTGTAGATTACAAAACATATTAGGTGGTTTTACTTAAAAACGGTCCCATTACCGACGGTGAATTTCTCCTATTTACTGTGTTAGCCTTCCTCGCGTTCAGCTTTTGAAACAAATGATCATTTTTTAGTTCATTTGCAGAGGCGCTTAAAAAAATTAAAGCAGCTTCTCCCCTCGAAGCAGCAGTTGGAGGTGGGAGCCGACGTGAACTGGAGGTAATATCTCTCCGGAAGGCAATTTGTATACGTACCGCGCAGCGCAGATAGCCGTGCCTCCCCCCGAACTTTTGGTTTCAAAATATGATGGATTTATGTTCTATTAATTTCTGGTTGAGGAGCTCGTTCTGTGCGTCCAATCCCAAGCAGGAGCAGCGCCAGGAAACACAATAAAAATACAAATGACCGCTAGCTGAGGGCTTTGCGTGGTGGGGAGGAGGAAAAAGCGAGGAGCGCGGAGCGAGTGCCACTCTGCCCCGGTGCTCGTGCCTGCCGCTTTCCCATCCAGGAAAGCACAGACTTGCAAATCCGACCGCCTGCTATACATTTCAGGAGAGTACAAACCTCTGTGGATTTCTGAAAAGCAGACATATTTGTCCAGTGTCTGTCAGCGTAAAACTCGAAAATGCGCCCTGACAAGCTTCTGCTAATTTTATTGCGGCGCGGAGTAGTGTGCATACATCCCGCGCAGTGTGACTGCAGTTCAATTGCAGAGCACGATAAAATTGGATCGGCAGAGACAGGGACTACCCTGGGGTCAGCCGCGACCATGCCACTTCGATGTGATGTCTAGTTGGGGTGATGGTGTGTAAATAAACGTGGGGAATTGCAAATCTTGTCATGGCCACGCAGAGCAGCTCAAGCATTTAAAGATGGTTGCCCGCAAACCTGGCTGGGAGGTGGTTGCTCTGTGTGGTGGCGGAGGAAAAGCGCCCTTCTGCGCCCGGCTCTTCTCCTTCTTGACATCTCGGGGAGCACTGACCCAGCGCTTCGTTGCTGAAGGGATTAATCACCAAATTGTTTTTCATCTTAGTGGAAAGTAAAGGAACTAACTAAGCGCGTTCTAATATTGTTCTTTTAAAGCCGAGCTGCCCGATGCTGACGGATGCTCGGGATTTGTATTATCTAACATGATTTATTTGTTTTGTTAAGGATGGTTTTTTTTTTTTTTTTTTTTTTTTACATGAGGGATCTTAATGTCCTACTGCTTAATGAATTTAGGCACATTAAAGTTCTATGAGGTCTTTTCATTATTGTGAACTTTACTAATGTTGGAAAGTAAAATATTATAGAATTCGCATTTTCTGTGTGTGAATCTAATTATATTTAAATACTACTTCCAGTGATCATTAAAACATACTTAAATTTTGCTGCCTTCGACCAATAAGAGTTTTTTTTTTTTTTACCAGTTTTACATTTACACATATCTGTTTTTCTGTTACTTTTCCCACATGACAATTACCTTTCATTACAAATTTATAAAATCATTTACATTTTAGCAGTTTAAATGTTTCTGCTGACATTTTGTAACTATTACCCTCTCCTAGAATGGCATATGTTCAGGCAGTTAATAAAAAATTAAATGGAATAGCACTAGACAAGGTGAAGCTTTGTAGCAGGGTGTTCGGCACATTTCTGAAAATACCATCTTTGTGTTGCAAACTGTGAAGCGAGGTTAGGGCTGTGCCAATATGTGTATTTGTCATAACTGTCACAGAGTCCGTGAACTAGCCAATCATCCCGCTCTTAATTAGACAGTTACATTTTGCTTTTTAGAAAGCGTCCTCGTGTAAAATGGTGTCTGAGCTGCGGGAAAGGTGCTGGGAGCAGAGGGGGCAGAGAAGACCGGCGGCAAAACACTTTTTATCTGGAGGAAACAGAGTTTATAGCAGCTGCGTGACTTCTAAATGAGGGCTAGCAATTGTGTACGGCGAGGAGCCCTCCTCCACCGCGTGCGGAGGGCACAGCCCTGCAGCGGGCAGAGGGGCTGCCTGCCCGGCGGGGCTGTTCAGGTGCAGGCTGCCTGCGGGGCAGCGCCAGTTCGGGTGTCTGTGCACAAAAAGCTGCTCCTTAGCTGACATAGGGCTTGGTCGGAGGGCTGCGCTGGGCCCGTCGTGCTGGTGTTGTGCTGGAAGGGCTTGTTTGCATAACGCCGCGGCTCGCATCAAGCGCAGCTCCTGTCTCATAAATCTGATCTGACTTCATGCAGATATTTACGGCACTTTGTACTACACAGGGCTTCAGCTGCGAGATTTGGGATAAGGGAAGCAAAAATATTGGTAAAACTCACCCTGCCTGCCTGCTGTGTTTCTGCCTGCCTTTTTGTCCCTCGCTCTGTTTCAGTAGGAATTTGAGAATGCACGTATATTTAAAACAACACAACCCCCAAACAAACAAAACGCTTTTGCAGCTCTTCGTTTATGACCGACTGCGCTGCTTACAGCCGTACCATAAAGCCGTGCTTAATTGGAAGTTCACAAAGGTTGCTTTTAAAAACAGACCTTGCTTTACTCTGCTAGGAGTCGGGGTTTGTCCGATCAGTGCTGGGTGACCCGGAGGAATTATCAGTATTCACCACTGAATTTACCTTGGGATACGGCTGTGCTGAGTTCCTCGGCACCTGATTTAAACGAGGGGCGCTACATGGAAACCGGCGGCGGTCTCTGTGCTGCTCACGGGGATGGAAGGAGCTGTGAAGCAGTCAGCCCACAGCCGAGCAGCGAGCGCTGCCGAGGGGCAGACAAAGAGCGCTTTGTGGAGTTCCCAAAGTGCAGCCCGGGCGGGGATTGCAGGCTGTGCCCAAACAGTGGGGATGTTGTGGGGCACGGCCAAACTTTAAGGAAGAGAGGAGAAAGGAAATAATTTGGGGTGACTTGCACGGCTCGTCCTGCTTTCAATCTTCATTCCGTGGGCATATCAGAGAAGTTTTAACAGTCACAGCGGATTAACCTTCCTGTGCTTTGTGAGGCTGCACGTCTGATGAATTTACATGCAGCCGGACGAAAATGCTATTTGGGGAGAGATTGAGAGTTTATTTGATTAAATCCCTTTCTCCAATACCTTGACCTCTTTCTTGTGAAATAATCAGAACTGTTTAGCAAGAATATTCTGGCATTAATAATGAATTGCTTTCGAGCGGGGCTCTCCTGCTCTGCAGCAAACCCACCGTTGCCTGTGCTTGAGGCCGGAGGACCGCGCCAAGTGCTCGGTGCTGCAGACACCTCGTGCTGGGAGATGTGAGCTCTGAGCTGCGATCTGCAAGCCGGTGTTTATCTTAGGGGTGTGCTCCCGGGGCACGTGTGCAGCCGCTGTAGTGCACAGTGCCTGACGGGCGGCATGGGGCTGGGAGGCTGGGCAGGCCCTGCCCGGGGCTGTGGGACTGTGGGTGTTGCACAGCAATTACTCCCGACCCTCTGCCGAATGCCGCGCTCTGCGTTCGGAGCAGCGAAATGTGCCTTCTGCCCAAACTTTGCTCCGTGTGCGCGTTGTTTGAATGCTAGCCGGCTCCGTAGTTGTTATTTTGAAAAGTGCATTTGTCACTCATGATCACAGAGTGCGTTTGAAGACACGTCGATGACTTGGTAGCATTGCTTGACTTTAAAGCAACCAGCTCCATGCGAGGCCAGGGTGCAGCTGCCGGGTCCTTTAGTGCTGTGCTCCTTGAGCTGCACGCCGGTGGGGTAACAGCAAAGGGAGATACCTCCCTGCATTGCCAGCACGGCAAGGTATCTCATCTCCCAACTAAATTAAGCTCCATTATAATTTGTTTCTTAATAACATGCACTTCACTGTAATGTGTAAAACGCTTGGCTTTCATGAACAACTCTATGGGAAAGCTGTATGGTATCTCATTTGCATTTAGCAATTATATTATATTACAATATATTAAGCTGCAGAAAACCTAATCTAACATCATAATTTAAAATCATAATTTACGGTACTTTACAAGGAGCATACAAGGCAGGTTACAATAACACATTGCCAGTGAAATTATTTACTCATCTATTTAGTTTTCCAAAATGTTCTGTATAAATTTTACCCAGGGAGAGCTGACGGCAGAACACCACCAGCCTGCCCCAAGCTGCCCGATGATGCTGGTGCCCCGTTCACCCAAATTCAGTGGCTGCTGCTTGCTCTAAGAACTATTTGGGTGGAATGTTTGCGTTACAAGGGGTGAGGTTTAAGAAAAGAGAGGTTGTTTGAGGAAGACTGGGTTTATGCAGATGGCCCTTGCTGCTAAAGTCAGATGAAATGAGGAAGGATCCATTTTTTAAGTCTTTGTACAGGTTGTGACACAGCATTTGATGAATCATTTAATATGCGACACGTGATGCAGAGAGTCAACACGCGGCTCCTGTTGCAGCCTTTGTTTGTAGCCGGGCTCTCTCGGGCTCAGACAAACTTCAGAAGGCAGCAGATGTCGGCCCCTCCCCACTGCTGGTCCGCAGCGATGGGAGCAGCTTTTCGGTATTGGGCATCACTGGTTAAATCTAGCATAAAGAATCTAGCATTGAAAGGAACACGGGCTACTTAGCCACTGACCTACCAGTTAATGGTTTAATTTGAAGATAATATCTGGCTTCAATTTAATATTTGGGTTACCAATGTGTTGTTATCTGCCTATATATTGAGCAGCACTGTTGAGTTGGCACTGCTCTGATGATCAGCACGGTGACGTCGGCTCCATGTCGATTGCTCCTGTAAAACAATAAACCCCAGGATGCTGTGAGCAAGGCACAGTGTGAGTATAGTGTGAGTGTATTATTGCAGTTTGGGAATAAGCCATGTGCTAGGAAAGGAGAGAGGTTTTGGATGCAAGGTCTCATATTCAGCAGGAGCATCTCTGTTCCCATAAGTTCAGGGGCTAGGGTGGCTTCGTTTGTGTCCAGCCCACTAGTTCTAAGTTTTGGTTGCCCTCTTTTTTATGTTTTAATTATACATACATATATATATATATAAAAAAAAGTTTTGTTACTTATATACATCAGCTATGTTGTATATCTCATATGTATATCTCAATGTGAGACAATTCACCTTCACTCTATGCAGTCCAGAAAGCCAAAAGGTTGGACACCCATTGCCCAGAGCAAATCATGGGTACAAGGCCAGTAAACGATTCCTATGCTGTGCTTTGATAAACAAAAATACTCTGCATATTTTAAACTGTATGCTGAATCATTCTGCACAGTGATACTAATGCTTCAGTGTGTGACATTAGTGTACTTTCCTTGTTGAGAATATTAATGATGTCATTGCGCACTTGCAAGGATGTTGGCAGTTTATGTGATAATTACATAATTTTCAAAACCAGAAATTGCTTGGGATGCGAAGGTTCCAAAGGTTTATTTGGTGCCTCTTTTAGCTGCATCTTGCTTGGTATGCCTACCTCCATGGCCATGGTCTCACCAGGGTGAGCATTTTGGAGTTTAGGTGATGGAAGAGGTTGCTGTGAGAGACTGGAAGGTCACTGCTCTTCCCAATGAAATTGCTAGCTGCTTTCTTCCCAACTCCTGGACTTTGCTTGATCCAGCTACAGAGATTTGAGGTTTAGATCCTGATGGAAAAGACCATCACCCCACTGTGAAGCTTTCCAAATTCACATTTGTGTATTTCATTTTTGTACCGCTGCTGTAAAAGCAAGGAAAGCAAATCACTAACTGCTGTTAGCCTTTTCTTTTGCCCAAATATTGCTCTTCAAGTTTTCTCCCTTGTGCCATCACACACCACGTTCACATTCAGCTCTTTGGCCTTTCCTATGCTCCTATGCACAGTCTCGTGCATCCCAAAAACCTGCCTTTTGATTCCCGTGAGCTCTTGGAGCAAGACCAAAGTTCAGTTTTCTCTTCCAAAGGCTGAAATGGGGACAAAGTCTGAGACTACGGAATCCTAAGCCAGCTCCTTACCACCTGGCAAGGAGAAATGAGATGCAATTTTTCCACCTCACGCTTCCAAGCTTCATCTTGCACTGAATCCCAATTGCAATCTGCGGTTCGCTCTACATTCGTAGCGAAGGCAGCAAACAACATCATTTCCATAGAAAGCCTGTGCTCTGTGATGTCCCGGTGAAGGCTTCAGTATAAATGGTGTGCGTATGCAAATCAACACCTACATTTAAAATATTTAATGGTTTCCACTATTACATGTTCAAAATCAAGTCTGGTGGTAAACGTTAGCTTATATTCTGTATTGTTGCTATGCCGTGATGGAATAAGCAAAAGTTGGGGAAATAAATGTTGTAAAAAGAACAAGTCTGGAAATTACATGCACAATGGTCACAGCGTATTAGCCTTTAAATACTAGCAGAAGCATAGAGGAAAATCAGTGCAGTTATTTGCCCAGTCCCGCCTGTGATGTTCTGTGATAAGTTAACCACGATAAGGGTGATAAGCCAAAGCATGAAGAGATAAGTTGCAGTATCTCTTGGTAAGATTATGTAGTGAAAATTTATCCTTACATTAAAAGTGTTCTACATCGCGTTGCTTTTCCTAGGCGTATGCCCATATTGTGGAGCAGTATTCCCTGAAATCGAAGGGGTCCTTTGTTCCCACTTTTGATTCTTAACCCTGGAGCTGACTTGGAGGGTGCATGGACTGCTGCAGCCTTTGGGTGGTTGACTTCCAGCCATAGCAAAGCCCGAGGTGAAAAGTCCTTGAACTTTCTATTCATTGTCTGTCTTCTTCTTTATTACATTTAAATTGATTGACTCTGCAATGCCATTAGGAGTATAATATTTCCAAGTTATTTAGCTGTGCTCTGTTTTTGCTGAGGCCTTGTGATATATTGCATCCTTACCCCTCGCAGATCTACTTCTGTGTTGAAGTTTCTTTCTGAGACATTTCAGGGCATGCGAGCAAAGTTCTCCCCGATAAATGCCTTTGTTTGGGTAATCTCATCTCATGCATATACTCATGACATTATAAAAGTCAGGCAAAGGAAAGAAAAAAAAAAAAAAAGGAGAAAGAAAGAGAAATCTTGAGCTAAAGAATGACTCTCTTCTTTCATGTCTAATTTTTTTAATTGTTTGAGAGACAATGTGCATGCAGTCAGCAGGATGGAAATGCCATTGCGCAAATAAAGACCTCGGAGTCCTTTCCATTGCTCCTGGGCTCAGACAGCTGCACTTTGGTTGGGAGCTGCAGAGCGTCGGCTGGGTCTCACAACCCCTCGGCAGTGTGGAGCAGGAGCATCTCCAGGCAGCCCCGTGGACAGACTGCTCCTCCCCACCCGGAATGGGACCGGCGACCTGCAGGTATGGACCCAGAGCAGTGCGTGATGGGGCAACTGCAGGCCTTGGGTGACGGCATCTCTGGGCTGAAATAGGAGCTGGTTGGGTAAAGACATTCAAGAGAGCACACTGCTGTCCAGAACTATATTTTTCTTATATACAGTTGCAATAGTAAAATGTAGAAGTGCCCCTTTTGTCTTCCCTTTGGTTGTTTGAATGCATGTCCTAGCCGTGACCCTCTGGATGAAACAGAGACAACCACCAGGTGTTGCAGAGCAGATTCTGCTTTTCTGCTAGCTTTCCTTGCTCTACAGGTCCACACATCTAGGTGACAGCTGATGCTAACAACGCAAATATCCACCCAGACGTGATTAAAGATACCATGTTATGTTTTAAAATGTGCTTTTTAAAAAAGGCATAACCCCCACATCCTCTGGGGAGTGGGAAGGGCAGGGGCAGGCTGGCGGTTTGCTTCTGGTCCCTCGCACAAAAGGAAGAGGACAGAGAAGGGGCCATGAAACGGGACATTTTCCATCACCAAGCAGCAGTACAGCGAACAGCACTCTACAGCAAACTGTGGTTTTGTCTGCAGTTATTCTCTTCGATTCGGGGCTGAGTTTAAGGACAAAACCATCCCGCTGTATTTATTCACATACCTCTGAGCATAGTTAACATATGCATGATAGATATTCGGGGCACACATGTAGCAGGTATGTGTGCACACCCGGCTGTGCAAACAGCAGCGTGGGTTGGGCAGGAGGGCTGCAATGCCCTGGTGTGCTCACAGACATCCCTGGACTCTTTGAAGAGCAAACGCAGCACTGCTTCCTTCACAGTGAAATGTAAGAATATTCTGTCCGATATTCTTTATATTTCCCCGTGAATATATATGTTTGCATGAGTCACCACAACGTAAATATACATCTTTTGGCTATAAGACCAAGCTGACGTCTTGATCATTAAAGACCGCGTGACATTTTTATAGCAGTACAGGTGTTAACCTTTATGTCTTAGCTCGGTGCAAATGTGGGTAATTACAGAGTAAGCGATCCCGCTGCCCGCTGAGCGGCCCCAGCAGTGTGGATATGAGTGTGCCTGCACGCCAGGATTGGGGCAAAGCAGTGCCTGCGTGGGTTGGGATGGGCTGAAATACATTCAGCAATGGTTTGCTGCGAGGACAGCCCAGGGCAGGAGGGATGGGGCACTGGGCAGCGCTGTGGGGAGGGGGTGGGCTCGTTATCACAGTGTGCACATCAGGATGCCTTATCAGCAGGCAGGGGAACCAGACAGCACCGATAATCTCGAGTTCCTGCATGTGTGCTGTGCGTTTCCAGCGCCTTGCAGAGATGGGGAAGGACCACAAGGGAGGAAAAAAATATATGTGCATGTGTGTGCGTGCAGAGCATCTTCTACCCTTTATGATGTGGGTATTTTCAGGAGTATTAAATGCCATCTGCGGAGCACAGGATTCAGGCAGCACGTGGAGGGAAGGGAAAGAAGTTCAGAGGGTCTTTTAAAGACTGTTTGAAAAGGTGCAATGTAGGTAAATTAATTGCCACACGGGTAGATGTAGCACCGAGAGACGTGGTCAGTGTGTGTGGTGGGGTGGGTTGGGGTTGGACTCGTGGATCTGAGAGGTCTTTTCCAACCTTAATGATTCCGTGGTTCTATGAACATCGCTATCTGCCACAGACAGGATGATATCTCACCGTGGCCGAGGGCTGTGATGTACCAGTGAGGGAATATGGTGGATTGGGAAGTGGCCATCTTCCCATCCCCATTCACTTGTGCATTAATTGCAGTGCAATTTAGAAAATTCCGTTCTATTTGAAAGCAAAATCCTTCTTCCCACACCTCTCCCACGTGAACAGACGCAACTTCTGGGATTCATGTAATACTTCAGGCTCAATTTTAATGGGGTTTAAGCAATGGAATCACGTGGCTCAGGGCATCTCCTTGGTGAGGAGCAGCCTGGCAAAGCACCGAGGAGAAGCTGTGCTGGCTGTGGAGTTAACAGCCTTTCCCTGCAGCGTTTAAATTGAGATGTTTTTACCCTGTGTTTTCTTTCCCACACTTTATTTTATTCTTCTCTCATAGTTTCCTCATCCATGCAGTGATCAGCCCTGATATACGATAGGGATTTTCACTTGAAGGACTGTGCATCTTTAAAATGTCTTCCCTTTATTCTTCCTAGTTCTTACACATGTAATTTCCCCTTTAATTTGACATCATTTAACGGCACATTACACGTCAATGATGTGATCTGTGAATATTTACAATGTTCGTGTCATTTTTATTTTCTAATCCAATTTAAGTAGCTCTGCTTTTTATGACATCATGAATTCTTCAGTCTTTTTACTCTTTTTGGAACTAATTATTCCATCGGTTCCTTTGAACTGGCTCCGTGTTGTCAGTCATTTTCCTCCCTTTTGATCACAAGACCTTTGCTGCCCTCCTTTGCTGCAGGAGCCCGAGGAAGATGTGACCACTGCAAGTAGCTGTGCCCACTGCCCCCCATCCTCCAGCCACGTTTTGCTGCTGAAACAAAACTACGGAGCAAGTCCTTTGAATATATTCACCTGGGGAAGTTTCATCTAATTCAGACTTTTGTGCCTTCACACCGAATGTCTGCAGTGGCCCTTCCCAACCCGGGGGCTGCAGAGGATGCAGCCATCAGGCAGTTGTTCCTGCATCTAGCAGGAGATGTCACGAAGCCCAAAGCAAATGGTTTTGAGTGTAAAAGGGAAAGAAAATGTGAAACAAATCGCTCTTGCCACCATATGGTCCAGCTCCTATAGTGTGACTCATGGTTTATGCTTAATTTTTACTCTTCGGGCTTGATATATGGACTGAGGAAAATGGGCTGAACTTGTGAAGCAGCCCTGGCTTTCCTGGCACCCAGGGCAGCAGCGAGGCTCCTTGAGCGCACTCCTGGAGTGCCAGAGGACACAGCTCCCTGTTTACCGGGGATGTTTAACGCTTCCTTGAATGCTAAAGATCTCTGTTGTCTGTTGCTGCCCTCTGTAGTGATATAGCAGAGACCACAAGACTGTGCAGCAGTGATTCTGTTTATTAGCGATCGTAAACGCGTTGCATAATTAACAGTTAGTGTGCATCTCGGGGTTTCTCTCTCTCTGTTCCTGTGCCTTTCTCTTGTTTAGTACTGTGTGGTCTTCTCAGGTTTATCAGAATGGCAGGTCTGCCTGTCGTCCTCGTTTCTATTCACTTAGACTTCGGGATATGCCAGGATAACATTTTGGGCATTGCTTTCAGTACAGCGTCTTGAAGCCTATCAAAAACCGAATAATTCTGCACCAACCCCAGGAAAGGAAAAAGCATTCCTCTAGACTTCTTAGCTCTGCTGTTGTTTTTCTAGAAGGAAAGGGCCAGTTCACAGAAAATCCTCCGCTCATTGGCTCATCTCCTGGAAACTTTAGCAACTTGTTGTGTAGTTGGATAGAAAAGACGTGCTGCTTGGGGAATGAAGGGCAAATATTGACATATGTCCATTGTCTGGCCTCTCACATCATTAAGCAGGTTTCTCCTCAGGACAATGCTCGCTGATAAGCACCAGGGTTATGCAGTAGCAGTAAGTGCAATGTAAACTGTGACTGTTGAGGAGAGTGTGTCGCCAGGTAGTGCCATCACCTCACCTCCCCGTGCCGCCCAAATTTCTTTTTCCTGCTGGTATGAAAATAAAATGCTTAACGTTTGAAAACAGGAGAGTTTATAAAACTTTTAGCAGAACTGGGCAACGTATGGTAAAGAGAAATACTTTGGAAATCCTCGTGGTTTAGGTGATGGAAGGAGAAAAACCTCCTGTTGTTGTTTTAGGGAAGTTTTCAAGTAGTGGTGTTTTAGTGGTGGTTGTGGACTCTATGTGGGGCTTTCTATAGCAAGAAATTGCTTAGTTTTCAAAAGGCAAGCTCCAAAGATGGCCCTAGCCATCTCCCAGGTCACACAGCAGGCTTGTCGTGATGGAATGCTTCATTTCCAAGTCTGGAGTGTGTGGGACGTGATGCTGGAAACACATGCCGTTCAGTTTAGGTTGTGTTCATCAAAACAGGGCATTTTCACTGGAAGGTCAGGATGACTGCTGTGTTGGAAGAGGTGTTTGCAGCAACTGTGTGTGGAAGGCCTTCAGGTGTCCGTGATGTCCGTGTGTCCAGGAGGTCCTGCAGGGGCTGCGGCTGGAGTGGGGAGTTCAGTTGTGCTGGGTCTCATCTGTAACAGTGCATCATCTGCACTGACATCGCTATAGGAAGGTAAGAAATGGACTTTACAGTAATTCCAATAGAGGAAAACAATCCTAGGAATTGCAGAACAACTGTTTTTGTTTTCACAACTCTCATGTTTCCGCAAGAGTAGTTTGACTCCCAGATTTCCTTTGAAATTTCCTCTCTATTTTCATTTACTTCTCCCATCTCTTCTCTGTTCTGCTCTCACCCTTCCTTCTCAGTCTCTTTTGCTTCCTTTCTGCTCACACACAAGCTTTCCTTTTATCTTCCTAAATAAATTCACACAGTATCAATAGCGGCCGTTATTTTCTCCCCCTCAAACTTTGGCTTCTAGGAAAAAAAGAATCAACTTTTCCCAGGCTTTTCTTCTAACATTTCTGTTCCTAACATTAAATGATATTTTTTCAGACATTCCTAGAGGCTTGTATTTTGATAGAATAGTACTGCTGCTGCTGCTAGTAGGGAAGGAAGCCACCAGCACTGCTCTGCAGGCTCAGCACTTGTAGATGTGAGTGCTGCCCGTGCTGCTTCCTTTTCTCTCTGCCAGCTGGCCTTACTCCTGCCACGGTCTCTGGGATCTCTGAGTTTTGGTGGTCTCCAGGATCTCTGATCTGATTTGTGAGTGGTCCCGTGTAGAGCCAAGAGTTGGACTCCATTATGATCCTTATGGGTCTCTTCCAACTCGAGGTGTCCAATAGTTCTGTGACCTTGTGATTCCACAATCTCAGCCTGCAGGAAGCCCTGTGTGGCCTTGTGCCCCAGCCCAGGAGCATCTCAAGGGGCTCGAACCCAACTCGTGCTTCTCATTGCCATGGGGGTGTGGACAGAGGCCCCCAGCTGTGCTCAGGTGTCCTGGTCTGAAGGCAGGAGCCCTGGATGGGGCACCCACCAGCAGGGCATCCCAGCTCCAGCATCACACTTCCGTGCATGGTTTCCTTCAAGGCTCATTAACTTAAGCTTTATTATCTTGAATTCAAACCTGTAAATACATAGCAGCTACCTCAAGTGTTCTCAGCAGAGAAGTGTGGCACTGTTTGAGCAATTGCCAGAAGTTGTCTCTGCAGTTCCCAGTTGAGCTTCCTCCTATTTTTGCCTGTGCCACACCAGCAGCAGGGCTGTCCAAGTGTGCCCAGCACATCCCTATGGTAGAGTTTGTGTTCCTAGAAGTTCATAATTAGGCAGGATACAACATTTTCACCAAAGCAATCGTAGAATAGAATCACAGAATTGCTCTGGTTGGAAAAGATCTTCAAGACCATCGAGTCCAACCACAACCTAGCCATGCTACCCTAACTCTAGCAACCCTCTGCTAAATCATGGCCCTGAGCACCACATCCAAACAGTCTTTAAACACATCCAGGAATGGTGACTCAACCACCTCCCTGGGGAGCCCATTACAGTGCTTAACAACCCTTTCAGTAAAGAAGTGTTTCCTGATATCCAGCTTGAGAGTGCTGCTGAGCCTGGACACTGCAGACCACTCACAGCAGACCATGATACGACCTACACTCACTGCTCTCCCCTAAACTGAGGAAGAGAAGGCTTGTGTGCTTAAATACTCAAGAGCAAAGGATCAAAAAATTGATTTGGACATTTATCTTCAATCTCCTCTGTAATTATTTTAAGTATACTAAAAATGAAAGTCTGCAGAGATCTGAAAGTTAAAGGTATTTTAAGCAATAAATAAGATTTTGAGCAATAAATAAGATTCAATAACAAAAATACAATAAAAAAAACAGAAAACAGTAATTTCAGACAAATGATTACCAGTGTTAAATAAGTAAAGGAAATAATGAAAGACATGTAGTCACTACAGCAGAGCTAGGTGTTAAATTTATATGCTAATAATTACATATTTTTTAGAAAGTGTGGTTGAAATCAGTCTGATCACGTAGAAGCAAAAGCAGTAAAATGCATTGTGGAAAGGATTTTCTTTAATCCTACTTGCCTGGCCTGTATGTATGTGTGTGTTTTTGCTCTCTGGGAGAAGTCTCTAGGGAAGGGCTGCTGCCCCCCACCAGGCAGAAGAGCTTCCTTTTCCTTTCAGGAGCATCTTTTGAAATGTTTCCTGTGTTCAGAAGTTTAAAAGAAAGCCACTAGACCCTATTGAATTCATTAACAACCTTTTTTTTTTTTTTTTTTTTTTACCCTTCTCTACCACATTATCCGCAAAGGGAGCTAAAAATAAACCTCCCCAAACCAAAGACCCAACCCCAAATAACATACAGAGCACCTTCTGTAACCAAGTAGCAGTGTCATAGCCTTTATTGCTGACATATTGCAAATATAACCCCGTTTGTTACTCTTTCAAGTGCAAATGGGAAGAAACACATATTCCTCTTCCGAACGGAGGATATTTAGTTTGTAATCACTTAGGAGCAATGAAGTGGAACTCCATTAGGTCCTCAGCCCTTCCGAAGCCGCTGTGCCGACGCTCGATGTGGGTGGTGCTCAGCACAGAGCCGCGTTAAATGGAAGAAGAAATTACTGCAACTGTCTGATAGAAAGGTCTGTCTGGTGTCATTACCCAGCTCTCGTGTTCGTAACAGCCACTGTAGGGGCCATAGGCAAAGCAAGATGCTTAGTTAAGGCTCTGTGCATCTTCCACGTGTTTGCATTGCATCTCACGTTGAAAAAGTACCATCCGGTTGGGCCCAGCTGGGTGGGACGAGGGGAGCTGCCCCAACCAGGTTAGGATAAGAAGTGATTTAATTCATCTCCTGTGATGGTTTTGGCAAACAGGATAGCAGGACCTATGATTCTATGACATCTAGAAATTGTAAGACCCGCACGATTTCTGTTAGCGTCAAGGGAAAGCTTGTAACCCAAAACTACACATACATGCGTCTAGCTGAAGCATTTGAACTATCTCAATTTCTTCTCCTTTCTAATATGCTAGAAGTATTTTCCAATCTTAGAAAAGCAATGCTCGGTTTCTGCTGAGCAGCATTTGAATTATATGAATATCGATTGCTTTGCAAGGGGAATTGCGGTCTGATTTTCCGTTACTTATACATCTGTGTCTGTATTTTGGCATTTATTGGTCCAACCCCCTGGTAGATTGCCCGCATCTGTAGTGTCTGTATTTTGATATGTGTTGGCCCAACCCACTGCTAGATTGCCTGCACTCGTGTCTCCTGCAGGCACGTCCGTGCTGTCCCCATCCCCATCCCTGTCCCGGGACGTGCTGCCCTTCTCTGCTGCAGTTTGCTTGACGTGGTAGAAAGGATTTATTCACTTCTGCCCGAATGCAATAAATCCCTTTGCACAGCTCTGCTCGGAGGCTCCGAGGTGGTAAAATACACTGCGGGCGTAAAGTCCGATTCAGCACGGCTTTCCTCGGCTGCAAAACGCGTCGAATAAACAGTTTCAGCTCTTTCGGCGTCAGGAAACGCTTGAGTCTCAGAAAAGCCCATAATTGAGTGTACCTGTGGCACAGGGCTGCGTCTAATCAGTCGCTGTGTAGGTGGGTAGTGTCAAGTGCCATTCATCTGCTTCCCCTGAGATCTGTGGAAACAAGGAGGAGGGGAAGCGATAAGACAAAGATATATAACCATGTTGACCACTGAAGTACATGGTTAACAACTTAATTATCTGAGTTCAGCTATCAGTCAGAAACAAACCTGTACAATTTAGACATACTTTATAATTTGCTATAAAAATGGCATAATGATAAGGACAGTGTCGCTAGAATTAGAATCTGCATTAAGTGTGTTTAATTTAATTTTTCTAATTAAATTTCTAATAGCTTAAATATGTGCACTGATAAAATGGTTAGCCACCTGCATTTAAATGCCACCTGATGCGTTTATTTTGGAACAGTGGAAGATTGATATAATTTGAGCTCGAGTTCCTCTGAAAATTCCTTTATTAATGGGCGTTAAATTATTCTTGGTGGCGATGCTGCTCGTGAAGCCGGAGCACCGCTGCCGTCGTGGGATGATGAGATGCTGCGCATCCAAAAACGTTCCCTGTATTTCCTGAGCTGTTGGGAAGGGCTCCATTTAATTAGGGCTGAAAAGTTGTGCCGGCGTGTCGTGTGTCTTTGGGCTGCCTTTGCTGGGGGACGCTTGGTTAAATCGCGTTGAGTTCGTGGTGTGTGCAGTGAGGGTGTTGCCGTGTCAGTTATGGATTTCTCTAATTAACTTAATGGCCAAAAATGCCACCCACTGTGCATTGCAGTTTCAAGGAGATCCGCCTCTTCTCCTAGGCTGGAGATTTGCTAAATTACCCTTTTCTGAGCTGGAACTGTACACTTTTGCAAAGATCTCTGTCAAAAAGGGCGTTTAAAAAGTGGCCACAAAAATATGAAAAAAAAAAAAAAACACCACCCTCCTTCCTTTCATATGAGTAAGTGAAAATTGACATTTTGTTTTAATTCTGTGCAGCTGATCCTGCCAGGGGATATCTCCAGGCCAATTTGAAATGTGTAATAAATTACAAATAAAATAGTGATTAGAAAGCCCAGTATTAAAAAATCAAAATAGCTTAATTTCATGAATTTCACACTGCAGATATTGCTACAGGGCTAAAAAAAAAAAAGCATAAACCCACAAAATCAATGTTTATTAATAGTTTATTTGTACTCTGAGCTCCATTCATTCTTTGCATTTTACTACCCAAAGAGAGAGCTATGCTATCACGTCAATCCAGAGAATACAGAGGAGAGCAGGAGCCCTTCTCAAGGACAAATTAAACCTGGACTCTGTCTGGATGGGAAATAGAAATGCTAAGAGGCAAGGTCAGAACAAACCTTTCTCCCTGACTTCAGCTCTTCCACCTGGGCCATAAGCAGTAGTCCTTGCTCCGTGCCATCACTGATGCTGCTTGGGACCCTCTGCATTGCAGACCCTGTGCTGCTCACAAAGGAGGTAGTTATAAGGGTTCCCTGATGTTGTCTCTCTTCAACAAAGAGCCTAAAAGACAGCAAAAAAAAAAGCTGAGCACAGCGTGAGAAACTCGAATAGTTCGATGTGCCTGGAGCTGGGCCATGCTGGGGTCTGTGGGCACATGGGCAGCTGTGGCTGTGAGCTCCATGTGGAGCTCAACCCGTGTTGGCGGATGGAGGAGGTGGCGTGTAAAATTACATTAGATTAGATGTTTAACTGAGGGAGGAGTGAGGCCCTGGCACTGCTGCCTGGAGCTGTGAGTGCCCCATCCCTGGGGGTGTCCGAGTCCAAGGAAACTTGGTCCTTTTCAACCCAGGCCATTCTATGATTTGCTCTGATTGAAGGCCAGCCACAAGATCATTTAGGAGCTGATCCTTTGAGTTTGGTGCAGCGTATAACCAGGCAATCTCACATCAGGGCAGCCTGAGATGTGGGGGGCAGCCAGCCCAGAGCAGAGGTAGGGGTGGGGGGGCTTTGGAGTCCCTTCCAACCCAACGAATCCATGGTTCTGTGGTCTTTAACGTCCATTCCAACCCGACCATTCCATGGTTCTGTGGTTTTTAATGTCCCTTCCAACCCAACCGTTCTATGGTTCTGTTATAGTGCCAAGTGCTGATGGGTAGAGCAGGCAGCACGTGATGCTGAGTGCCAGTGGATGGAGGTGGTAGCAATCATGTTGAGTGCTGATGCAGCGAGGGGCTGTGCCAGGTGCTGTGGGTCTGTGCTCAGAGCTAAATTTGTATTTACTCCCTTTCCCAGGGAATGCCACCACCCAACATCCTCAGCAATGTCTTACTTCTGTTTCATGGCACAGGCTGTCTCAGCTCCAATGCCTGCTCCTTTGGTTCTGCCACACCTCTGCCTTCCTCACACTCTTGCACATGTCCCAGGGTGAGCTTTTAAAAAACACCTAAAGGCCGTTTTATTTTGATTCAAGCAGCGACACTCAAAAAGGTCAGTGTGCAAATCTTGCCCCTAAGCACTTTAAGCAGGAAGAACAGTGATTTTTCAGAACAAAACACAAGGAAACTCCACGCTCTGCCTAAGCCCCTGGAAGTCCATGGGATTCCTTTTATTGACTCTGCTGAGCGCTGGATAAGGCAGCAGAAGCGAACGCTGCTCGGATAGAGGGACCCCGACTTCTTGGTGTAGGATTGTTTTCAATTTCCTGACCCTTTGATCTCGTATGGATTCCCTTAACATTTACCTTGATATAAAGAATATTTCCAGCTGCTTGCACCGCTGGGGTGTTAATCCTGGAATATGCACACCTGGAGCTGGGTGGGGGTGGGCACAGTGATGCCACCCGGCCCTGTGCCCACAGCTGCATTCAGCTTTCCTGGATTTGCCACCCATCAATGTGTTTTCTATTCAAGCCTGTTCCATGGTTGGTTAACTGAGAAATACACCATTAGAAAGCGATGCTCTTTTTGCCCCCAGCCTTTAGCTGAGCTTTGCTGGGGGGGGGTTGAAACTTGGTCCTTTTCAACCCAGGCCATTCTATGATTTGCTCTGATTGAAGGCCAGCCACAAGATCATTTAGGAGCTGATCCTTTGAGTTTGGTGCAGCGTATAACCAGGCAATGTCACTTCCACACCTGTGGGTTTGGGCTGCACGCAGCACTCACCAGTGGCTCAGTAAAAGAAGCACTCCGTTTAGATCATCTGCCTGAGAAGGATGATAAACCGTAACCAGGCTTTATTGTCTTTTTGGATGAATTCTAATGAAATGAATTAATCTCCACAGAAAACGAGAAGTTTTTATAGCTGTAAATGTACATGAGAAATGAACGACAAATTTGCTGCGACCTTTTTAGGGCCGGTCCTTTCTTGCACCGAGGGTTTTGTGTACAGTCCTGTTATCGTTCACTTGTTCTTTATACTTCTTTTTTTCTTTTGGCAGCAACGTGCTCTGTTTGAAAGACCTTATTACATGTGATATTGCCAGCAGCCCATGTTCAGAACGCTTCCTACAGGAGCCGTGGCCACTAATGGTGCTCTTGGGTGCATGGCCAGCAGCCAGTGAGGGTGTGCTGTGGGCAAAGAGGCCAAAGAAGGGCATGGGGCAGGGGCAGAGCTCTGGATGTCTGCACTGCTGTGTGCACTCCAGCCCTCCCAGGCTGTTTGCTGGAGCCCCCAGTCCTGTGCTTCCGTGACAAACACTTTTATAATGCTTCATTATAGCAGGCGGCCGAGGGACAAGTGAGATGCGTGAGTACAAGAAAATGAAATCAGTGTTTAATTACTAAATATTCTACGTCTAAAAAAAAAAAAAAAAAAAAAAGCTTAAATAATTCAGTTTGATTTGGTCTAATTAGCCTGATTTCCTAGTATTTAGCCCTAATTATGTGATACATAAGCCCTAATTATGTGGTACGTATACAGTGTGCTCTCTAAAGTTAAAGATCAGAATGGATACTGACTTAAATGATAAAATATGTTAAATTATTAATTATAATTAATCTTACAAAATAGGCATAATTAGTTTAAGTACTTTAGATATTCTACTTAATACCATTATGCATTATATGCAAGGTTGAAACATTTTACAAATACTGCCTCAAATGACAAATGCCAGCAGGTCCATGGGTGCCCATCTGCAGCCCCCATAGGGTTGGAAGGGACAGGCCCAGAGGAGTTCAGAAAACCCTTCCTGTTGTTGGGGCTGTGTGCGTGGTGGGAGAATTGGAGAAGCTATATATGAATGTCTATAAACGTGTTGTTACTGGAATGACTTGTTGCTGAGTTCACTTCACCCTTCTGGACACACTGGAACAGGTTGCCCAAGGAGGCTGTGGATGCCCCATCCCTGCAGGCAGTCAAGGCCAGGCTGGATGTGGCTCTGGGCAGCCTGGGCTGCTGGTTGGTGACCTGCACACAGCAGGGGGTTGGGACTGGATGAGCACTGTGGTCCTTTGCAACCCAGGCCATTCTGTGGTCGTGCGATTCTGTGAGTTGCTGCCTAGCACACAGGCAGCAGGAGAGCTTGAAAAGCTGTGGGCTTTGCAGGTTGCAAGATGCACCTTTACAGCATTTGTCTCTTTGCTTGATAAACAGTAGAGTTGCCCCAGGTATAATACTGTTAGATAAAGCAAAGCGCCCTCCAAGGCAGAGGTATTTATAGTTCTGCTATTAAAACGTGCCTTACAGCTCATTTCTCTAACGTAATGTTGGCAAAATTAGGCTGAAATTACTGCGAAAACTGCTTCTCACCAGATTCTTTTTTATAGTTCTGTCCTTTGATTAGGTCGGGAGTTGGCGGGGTCAGCTTTCCTCGGTCGCCGCGGTGAGTATGCAGCAATATGCAATAGAGATATAAGAGCCGACTCCAAAGGCTCTTGGAAAAGTGTTTTCTATTTCAAGATTTGTGGGAACAGAGTGGAGGAGGACGTTCCAGGATATTTTCACAGACCAGCTCACCAAGTGCTGGAACCCATGGCAGCGACTGGCAGCACCTCCCTGCATCCTGGCACACTGCCCAGCTATTAATGGGCGTAATGAAAAATAGGAGTGAGTTCACCTTGAAAACAGTCACATTATCAATATTACAAAGGCTCTCTCTATTTGATTTTTAAATTGCTTGCTGTAAAAAGTAGACCAAAATGTGCTTGAAAGCATTATTTGTAGATTTTCTTGCTGTGTTTTGATGGAAGCTATAGAATACACTGTAATCTATTGCTACTTACGTTCTTTTCTGGTAAGTGTAACCAATCATTCTTTTATTTTTTTTTAATTTGTATGAGCATTCCTGCATGTATTCCAATGCAATATGAAATCATGTATGTTGTAATGAGGTGTATGTGCATTGCAAGCCGTGTGTGCATGCATCTAAGTAGTCATCTACAGCATCATGTCATCTTCTTGGGGAATGCATGAACACAAGCCAGGCTTGTGAGTCTGAAAATGCACTGTAGAATATAGGGGATTTAATCTGCCATACATTTCTGTTTCCTATATAATGACAAAAAAATTAAATTATAGGGAGGAAGGCTTGAACTATTGACACCTTTCATACTTTGTCATGAAACCATGACAATAGGAAACAAAGTATAGAAAGATTATACACGTGTACATTGGGAATCCCTTTACATAATTCATACTATTTATACCAACACAATATTTGAGGTGTTGGCAATGCCAGGAGCATGAAAGAAGCTAAAGTGTGAGAGAAGTAACCCGGGGTGTAATTTATAATTAATACAATCAGATATAGTGGGGCAATGAGCACCAGAACAGCACTAGGAGAGAACTGTAGACATTGCTGGTTCGACAGGGAGTGCCTGGGGATGGGCTGGTGGGCTTCATTTGGGACCGTGGGGCAGCATCATGCCGTCAGGATACTGCAAAAAGGGGAGAAGTGCTCTTCATTCTCGTTCCAATTTCCTAACTGTTGGGATGTGGAAATCACAGCATACTAGAGAGTGGTTTTGCAGAACAGGTGAGCTTTTCAAATATTGTAAATGTGAGAATTCATGTTAGATATGCAGCTGATTTTTGCATGTTGAATAGATTAAATACACTCGTGCACTTCTTGATGCAAGTAACCCGCAATAGGATGAGAGGCAATGGCCTCAAGTTGTGCCAAAGGAGCTTCAGGTTGGATATTAGGAAATAATTATTTTCTGAAAGAGTGGTTGGGCAGTGGCACAGCTGTTCAGGGGATGGGGGTCAGCAACCCTGGGGGTGTCCCAGAGCTGTGGGGATGTGGCGCTGAGGGATGCGGGCAGTGGGCATGGGAGGGTGGGTGGGGTTGGACAGGGGGATCCCAGAGGTCTTTTTCCAACCTTAATGGTTCTGTGGTTCTATGTTCACTTGTCCAGAATGAAGTGGAACAAGGAAGCTGCTGTGAGGGGAAGAGCCAACTGCTGCAAAACAGAGTGAGGTGGTAAGATCTTTGGATTGGGATGCTTTGGGCCAGAAGAGATGGTTTTGTTCCATGCAGTTTGTCTCCCCTTGTGTGGATCTCCCATGTGCAATGTCCCAGAAGGCTCCAGGAAATTCCCACCAGGAGCTTCCCTGTTCCCTCCTGCCTGGTGCTGAGCAGGTACCAGATCCAGTGTCCCCGGGTGCTGCCTGCTCACAGCCAGGCTAACTGCTAGCCCCTCTCCTTCCATTTCACCGGCGTCCTCCTGTTTCTGCTCCACGCCGTATTGGCTGTCTTCTCACCCTGTAGCAACATACGCATTTGAATAATGGAAAGGACACCTTAAATTACGTTGTCTGCAGATATTACTGGGACTCCCAGGATTTGCCATGCTGGATCAGAGCGCTGGTCCATCTCATGGGGCTCCTGCCCTGCAGCACCTGTGTGTGGTGCGTGGCAGGGCTCAGCCCTCCCAGTGCTCACAGGGAGCACCCCAGGCCCTGCTCAGGGCACCTGTACACTCTTTCTGAGCTGCTACCTTGACATAAAATAGCTTTTCTCTCTGTATTAAACTCCCCGTAAGATTTTCTCCCATTTTCACAATTCTGTTTCCCCTCCTCCCCCATATTTACATTATTTTAATAGTTTGTTTTAACCACGCTTGATTTTTCAGGTCGTCCTTTTACAGCATGAACTGTGTTATCAGGAAGATGTGAAATAAATGTGACAAAGCGATACAGTCCTTTAAATCTGCCTTAATTTTACTGGGAACACTGGTGAGTGAGGCTGCAATGGCTGAGATGTCTGAATGTCTCTGCACACATGGGCGCACAGAAGGGCTGATTGTGATGTTACATGTAACACTTTAGATCTTTTCTGAATTTTCTCATTGCCATTTCGGTCTCTTTTCATCACCCTTTGCATTGCTAAGCCTATCTCTGCTCTGTCAGACCCATCTCCCCTTGCACTTCAGCCCCTCCTGCGGATGCTGGTCCAACACCAACACAAGGCCCTGCTCATTGCTAGCTGGGATTGCTCTTCCCATCCATTCATTCTCTGCCTGTGCTACGTAACACAGGCAGAGGATGCAGTGCTGAGCCAACTGTGGGAAATAAAGAAGTGCAGAACTGTACTTTTTTCCTTGAAAATAGAGGATTTGCTCTGGTGAGGGCTGATGAGTGCTCAGGGGGCTTCCTTGCTGCACTTCAGGTGGGCAGGGGCTCCTGGTATTTCTTTGTCTTCCCTGGAAGCAGATGGTCCAGTGCAGAGGGAATCAGCACAGCACAGAGCAAGGGACTCTGGTTAAGACCATGTGCAAACACACTGTAAGCTGTGCTTTCCTGGGGCATTAATCCATGAAGATATTAAAGAAGCTACCAACAGCACCTCCCTACCAAGAGACCTGCTGGTAGGCCATGGTCACTGGTGCAGAGTTTTCTACCCTGTCGTTTCCCGTCAGACCTATTGCCTCCTCTGCTCATATGGGTCCTCATGTCTGCTGGGGATATGTTGAGGTCAGGAGCATTGTGGAATTTTCCTCTAGAAAAAATACGTTGGAGCATTTTGTAACATAGAATGGTGTGACCAGTAGAGAGCTGCAGAGGTACAAGTACACACAGGTGTCAATGGAGACACTGCCCATAAGGGAATCATACAACCCCAGATTCAAAAGAATGGTTCCTCTCCTATCTGCCTGCTTACCTTTGTATTTACATACATTTGTTATTTTTGTCTATCTGCAGCAAATGCAAGGCAATACCAGGCACTGTGTGAAGCTTTGCATGTGGTTGACCTGCTCTGCTCTAGGGGCTGTGTATGGTTAGAGTGTGCCTTGAGATCTACAGGAGGAACAGCACAAGCAGGTGTTTGTACTGCTTGCTTATCACAGGCATCTTCAGGTACCCTGGGCTGTAATTGTAAGGGATTATTAAGTAGGAACTGTATGAAAATGGGGACTGTGTACCAAAGCTCATGGCTCTTGGTCAGTACCCAAATTAGAAACCTGGAGACTTCAGGTGGGGCCAGCTGTGGGTTGTCTGTGAGCAGTGTTTGATCTCGTGGTGTACTCCTCAATGGCAGAGACTTCTGTTTAACATTTTTGTTCCTTCCAGTCTCTCTTGTTCATTTAAAGGAAATCCTCTTTCTCCTTGACAGCTGCACATGATTACCCAAACCCAGCTAAATCTTGAGTGAGACCAGTTCCTCCACAAACCAGATGTGAAACCAAGCATCTGACCTGATGTCACATTTGAAAATAGCAGGGCTGGAAGGAGGAGGCATGGCAATGAGAAGTTTGGGTCTGTTTTAGAGGTCAGAAGCAAGCCCACTAACCTGCACTTGGCAGGTGTGTTGTGCATCACCCTGCCTCCAGTGAGCAGGATGGGCTTGCTTCCATCCACACTGCCTTCCTTCCATCCACACTGCCTTCCATCCACGCTGCCTTCCATCCACACTGCCTTCCTTCCATCCACACTACCTTCCTTCCATCCACACTGCCTTCCATCCACACTGCCTTCCTTCCATCCACACTGCCTTCCATCCACACTACCTTCCTTCCATCCACACTGCCTTCCTTCCATCCACACTGCCTTCCTTCCATCCACACTGCCTTCCTTCCATCCTCACTGCCTCTCAGCAGCCATGGGTAGGAGTGTGTGCTCAGCTCTTTGTTCTCGCCCAGCAGGAGGCAGGTTCCTGCTTCCCGTGTGCCTGGGTGCTCTTTAATCTATTGTTTGTCTTATAAAATGGCTGAATATAACAAAGATCTTTTGGTTTATTGAAACTGCCTAGGAAAAAAAATTATTTAAACTAATACACAGAGGAATTCCTAAATCTTGGTTTCGTTGGTTTTTTGTTGTTGTTGTTTTATTTTATTTTATTTTATAATTCTACATTACAGTACAGGAAAAAAAAAAAATCTGTCCTTCTGTCTGGCTAATGTTAGTTTGATGATTATACTAATATTAACTGCTTTACTTGAGTAAGCAAAGAAAAGGTAAAATACCAGTCAGACCAGCTGCTAATTCACAGAGTGTTGTACGACGGTTATTAAAAATACCCAAAAGATGTACCTTTGTGGTTCAGTCTTTTGAATTAGAAGCAGAATATTAATTTAGGCCTGAAGCATGATTAAACATTGTAAGGCCCCCTAAGAATTTTCACCAAATTTTCTTGGATTTCTCTTTATTGGGTCTTCCTCGACTGTGTTTAGCTCTGTAATTGCTTTGCTCCTTTGTTGATAGGCTAAAGCACAATGTGATTTTCTCCATGTCATAATATTTAAGAGGATGGTTCAATGTTCCGCATGTATGATGTGCAGCTGGGGCACACGGAGCCATGATGGGGGTGTGGGCTCTCCGTAGCTTTTCTTTTTCCCTTTCCCTTCCTTTTTTTTTTTTTTTTTTTTTCTCATTACTTTTGCAGCTCTGCAGAAGGAAGTCACAAAATTTGTCGGTGTGGGCAACAACCCAGAAAATGCAATATGTGTCTGTGTGGGGAGAAAAGGAGCAGAACCTGCCCCAGCACCTAGTGCTAGGGGGAACAAATCCATGCCCAAAGGCTCGTGTTATTTTGTATTTTTGTCCAATAAAACTGTATTTGGAGACTTATTGAAAATTTAGATTTCCAAAGCAGAGTTGTAGGAAATTCCAATAGTAGATTAAAAAAAAAAAAAAAAAAAAGAGGTAAAAAATCCAACTCCTTCTCTGCTCTCCTCTTTTGGAGAATAAATTCAAAACGTTACATTAGTTCAAGTTCCCTGTGGGGATTGAAGAGTTAAAATGTAATTGGTAAAACCCATTATATGAGTAACGAAAGGAAAAACATATTTGGCAAACAAAACAAAACAAAACAAAACTAAGATCCCAGAGCATGAAGAGGATGTAACTGGCATCATGAGACAGAGGAATAAGGAACAAGGTCCTCTCAGTGCCCAGCTCTGGGACACACAGAACCAGGTCCTTGTTGGGTCCATCCATCCCTGGTGCTCCATCGAGGGCAGTGAGGGGGGGAAGGGCTGCAGTGCTGAGTGCTTGCAGGGCTTCCTGGGGAAAGCTTAGCCCGAAGGGAGGGGGTGCTGTCACAGGGGAATGCATGTGCATCACTCTGAGATCCTGAATTGCTTTGGAAGGCCTAATATTTGGCTGGGCTTAGGTAACTTATGTATAGAACCACTAAAACTCTTAATATGTCAGCAAAAATGCCAGCCTAGTTCTAGTAGAGATATTCAGACATATTGATAACGTTACTCAAAAGGGTAATAATCATCTTCTACATGCATTGATAAACACCTCCAATTCCTCACCATTTTTAAAGAGCAACACGGTTTGCTAAAAATACCAGAATTTCCCTTTTACACGATACAAAATAAGAGAGAAGTAATGAAAAAGGACCGTGCTGCCTCTGAGATGTGCCCCAAGGCCACCTTTGAGAGCAGGATGGGGATGACAGTCAGCAAAAGTCTGAAACGCATTTTATTTGTGCCTCTTCAATGAATGTTGGGAAGAACAGCAAGTCTGTGCTGACAGTGATGCTGAATGTTGAAGCATATCAACAGTATGGAGAATGAGCTAGCTGTTCATTAAGAAATAATGATTTATGAAGATAGTAATGACAAAAAAAAAAAAAAAAAACATATTTTGAGGCATCGCATCCAAAAATCTTTTATTTAAATTCCTTACGAGAGAGGGAGGAAGAAAGGAAGGGGGAAGATATTAATTATATAGAGAAGAAATTTTTAATCAGAAGAAGTTTGATTTGAATTGGGATAGTAAAGGTTACAACCAAGTAGCAGAGCCTGCAGGAAGCACTGTGTGGCATCTCAGAGCGTCAAGGTAAAAGGTCACTGAAGCTCTAATCATAAACTCTCTAAAGCATTTCTCAGAGCTTCTGTAACTCCTCCTGGAAGAGCAATGGAAACAGAAACGACCAACAGACCTTGAGAATGACCAGGATAACGAACTGAGTGATTGCTGCGCTGCGGCAGCTCTCACTTTGTTCTCCATAAAGTCGGTAACAACAACGAGGATCTCAGTATCAGCAGGGGAGCTGCGCCCAAATAATTATACAAGGTCAGTAACGATCATTGCTGAAATACGAAAAAAACAGGCAACCCCAAAATGTGTTGTCCTGGTCGAGCTAGCGCGGAGCAGTCAGTGCATTAATTAGCGGTAACAGCAGAGCAGACACTCGGTTTTCTGACTCAACAGTGCAATTAAAACCCCGCCGCTCCCCGAAAGCGCCGGCTGTTAGCTGGGATTTGGGATCAGTTTCCTTTCAGACTTTCTCTGGCTGTGATTCATGCGAGTTTGGAGTCCCAGTTAAGTCATGTGATCCCAAAAAATCATTTACAGTCTTGTGAATACGATTTGGGTATGTTCAAATTAAATGGGTGTTCTGATGCACTGTTTTTAAGTTTCCTGCGACGTGGTGGGCTCTTTGTTTAAAAGGGAATTAATTGCATTTCTTCTTCCAGCGCAATGTTTGTAACCCTGCAGTTCTACCATAGCACCCAATGGGCTCCCTTGATGACACAGCCTTTTCCCCAAGGGCTGCCTGCTCCCATTTGCTCCCATTTGATAGGATAGCTTATGTACAAATTCAGTTCAGAGCAATCGTGCTATAGATGGCACAAGTCAAACTATTGAGAGAAATACAGAAATTGGTGTTTTGAAGTCCTCAGTACAGTCTGAATGCAGTACTTCAGTAGGAAATGTGAAATACACGTTTCCCATTGCTGCCTTGTTCTAGATCAGCCCCCAGGAGCTCAGTCCACAGCACTTCCCTGCTCCCTTCCTGTGCTGCAGGAGCTTCTGGCACAAACCCAGGATGTGGAAATATCCCTACCTGCTATGGGCTAATGTGGTGGGAATCACAGAAACAGGGAACCATGAAGACTGGAAGAGTCCTCTTGGATCCCCAAGCCCAACCCTAGCCCACCGTGCCCTTCAGTGCCACATCTCCATGGCTATTGAAAACTGGATGGATCGTAGAATCCTAGAATGGCCTGAGTTGCAAAGGCCCACAATGCTCATCCAGTTCCAACCCCCTGCTGTGTGCAGGTCGCCAACCAGCAGCCCAGGCTGCCCAGAGCCACATCCAGCCTGGCCTTGACTGCCTGCAGGGATGGGGCATCCACAGCCTCCTTGGGCAACCTGTTCCAATGATGGATTCTGCCATCCTCCACTCTCACTTGTTTTTAACTCTTACCACATATCCCCGTTTTTGTGTTCTGTACAGTTGCTGTGCATTTCAGCCATGAGCAAGAGTTTATGCTGAAGCTGTGAGTTTTCCCAAGAGAGCAGAGACGTGACACGTGTACCAGATGCAAGCACACAGTGAGTCCTGTCCTTGCTCTGCAAGATGAACCCTTTCCATTTCTCCAGTTGGTTCTGTCTCTGCTGACTAATCGGGCCTTTGTTAACGAGGTGATGTCCTCAGCAGCTCCTGCCACACTCTGGGGAAGGTTCCTGCATCCCAGAGGCAGTGCTGCCTTTGGGGAGGGCTCCTGGCGTGCAGCTCCGCCATCCCAGGCGGTGAGTGCTATGAATAACAACGCCAATCACTTGGAGTCACTGCAAACTCACAATCATCCGCTTTCTGCATTATCATTTTTCCATATGGGAAGTGGAAAATCATTTTGAGTGTGTAGAAGCAGATAAGTATTCCGGTCCTGGACGTTTTCTGAGCTTGTTTACTGAGCGCCCAGGCTCCAATCGCTAGATCTAATTGACCAGGAGCAGCGTGCAGCATCGCTCTGATTATTTTTGGAGCTATCTGCACCAAGAGGAGCACTGACTGCCAACGGGTGCTGATGTCCCTGCCCTTCCATTGGGGCCCTGGATCTCCTGGCATTGCCCCAGATGCACAGAGATGGGGCAGAGCCCAATGACCAGCCCCTGGGAAGTGGCACTTGAGTCTTGTTTTTTTGGCTCGCACTGCCCTAGTGATGGCACCTATGGAGTTGTTTGGGGCAATCTTCAGATTCATTCAAAAAAATGAATCCAAAAAAAGCCCAAATAAATACAGGCTTGCTACATCCCAGGAACCCCCCCTATCTGTGTCATTTCAAGGTGCTTTATTTTTAGGTGTGGAAAAAGTGGAGAACTGTGACCTATTGTACCACCTATAAATGAAAAGTAGGTACTAAATATTTTATTTTTCCCCACTGCTCTGTTTATTCTTCTGCCTCGCTTTTCAATCTTCATGCAAAGTTTGTGCATGAGTGTGTGTGTGCTTTCTCTCCAAGAGCACATACAGTATCGGTAAGCATGGGCTGGATTTAATAATTCAAAGTAATATGAAACCTTGCCGGTATGGAAATGGGCTTGTGATTGGCTCGATCTGCTAGCTAGATGGGATGAAAAATCTCATTTTTGGAAAAATAATCAAAGATTATCAGCTGCATCCAGGAATTGTTGGGGTCTCGCAGAGAATGGCCGCTTTCTCTGCACACATGCGTTCAAACCCCCCGACACACAAATATAATGCTTATATTCAGCATGCACCCATATATCTTCGTGTTGTACCCCTGTTACCTGTCTCACTTCCTGGTCTTTGTGTTGCTTTTTTTCCAAGGTACTAGCAAAAGAATAAGGTCTTTGCATGAAGGTGATGCTCTAGTAATTGGTGTACAGAAGGAGAGCATTAACAGAAGCAAAATGTGGGAAATAGCACAGGGCTGTATCAGCTCTGCTCTTTCATCTCTTGCTCTCTTCATCATTCACAGATATATATTTGTAGTGTCTTAAGATATTTAGCATTTTGCTACCAAAAAGAAGTATTCAAGGAATGTAACCTGAATTACAGCGCAGAGAAACAGCACGTAAATATGTACATATATATACTATAGGTGTCAGGTACGGATCCCCACACATCACAGAGGAAAAAAGGTATCTTTAGCAGAGAGCAATGCCCTTCACTTGGAAATACTCTGGCCATCACATTTTAGAGGAAAAATGAAAACAGCTTAAAAGTTTTTAATCCGGTTAAGGTCCTCAAAATTCACTCTCTCTGCCCTTTATAATGCCTTCATATATATGTATATGAGCAGACGTAGATGCATATAGATATGAGCAGTATATATACGTGTTATTTTTTCTACCTCTTATACAAATATAGATATAGAGCACCATGATTGGAATTCCCAGGGGGTATTTTTGTGGAACTTCAGAGCGAATGTGGCTGACACTTGTTCTTTGTTGCCCTTGGGCTACCGGTTTGATCACCGACCGAATGGATTTATCCGTGTCAGCAGAAGGAATTTTTCACTCTTGTCGTAGGGATATTTTAAAACCTTTCTCATGTGTAAATGAAGTGCAAGTACATTCAGGTGCTCCGTGTTTCAGCCAGCTTTGGTGAGGCGAAGGGAGAGGTGCCAGCAGGTAGAAGGGCTGAGAGCTGACGTCTGAAACCCTCTTTTATTGAGCGACTCCGGGAAACTCGCTGCAGTCGAGAGGCCTGATTTGTTCTGAGCATGGATAGCAGGCACATGGAACGCCAAAGAGCAACGCTGAAATAATTGGTGCGAGGATAGAGAAGCTTAATTTTGATGAAGCAATTAGCGGTTGTTTCCTGATTGCTCTTACTACTGTGAAGAGGAGGTGGAAAAGATCGTGTCACCTCCATCAATTCCAAACCATCTCAGGGCTCTTGAGACCTTTTGCCCCAGGATTGGGCACCAGTGAAAGTTGCTTTGAATTTTTTTTTTTAGAAAGTGTATTCTCAAGAAGGTTAAACATAAATTAGTCATAAAGCCGACAAAAGAGAGAGGAAAGGACGGGGCTGGATGATTTTCATCCAAATCTCTGTGTTTTCAAACTGTTAGTGTTAAATTTGGAGGGAAAAAAAAAAAAAAGCAACACCCCACACCAAAATAAAAGAAGATCTGAATTCTTTTTCTCCTTAAAATAAAGATAATAAAAACCCTTTGGAAAGCAGCACCGTTTATAACCTCAGACATGAATGTGCCATGTAATGCTGCAGATCTGAGCGGTGTTTAAGACAACAAAGTGCTATTTGATAGTGTAGCCTTTCTGTGGAACAGCTCCTCTTCCTGCCTTTGATGTCCGGATGGTTTATTTAATCAATTATTAATCAAAGTTGTGGCATTCTTCTTATATATTTAGGTAAAAAAACTAAAAGATGCCTTTTCTTGCTTAAATAGAATGCGGAAACACTCGCTTTTGAAGACATAAAAAAGACACATTGGAGAGATTCCAGTTCTGAGTGCTCGAGCAGTGCGTTGAGGAACAAGGAGGAAGAAATGCCCGTTTCTGAGTTGTGCTGAACCGCTCGACTCGGCCGCCTCCGAGCAACAAAAGCACTACAAATAATTAGATTAGTGTTTCCCTGGCACAGGTGCTGAACCCGACACGGAGCAGTGCCGCGGAGCGGGGCGGGCAGCCGGACAGCGCGGAGCATCGCGAGCAGTTGGTAACATTTGGCAGCTTAACAGAGAAAAAAATGACTGCTAGGGAAATCTCAACCGCCGCTAATTAGCAGCAATGAACTGTGGGTAAGGACAGTACATTTTAATGTGAGAAGAATTTTACAATAACCACCACACTGAAAGAAATAGAACGAAATGCTCCCTAGCTGACCCTTGTGGCAATCTAAGCTGCATATTGCAATAATCCTGTAAATTACTATGCTTTTTTATACAGTAACTTGGAGTTAATTAGTAATTTAACATTCCTCTACGCTATTAAATGTCTTTCTTGCATTATATTATGTTGTTTCATGGTCTTACCTTAACACTAATGGGGTTTAGTTATATTTTCTCAAAACAGTAACAGTAAAATAAAACCGGGATGGAAAATTAATTAGCTCTCTTTTACCTCTGATGTACCTGTCGGTAACAATTAGGCAACCAGGCTGGGCACTGCTGGGGCCGGGCGGGAGCTGGGTGTGGTGGGACGTAATGGGAGCTGATGGGACACAGTGGGACACGATGGGATGCAATGGGATGCAACGGGATATGATGGGATGCAATGGGATGCAATGGAACGCGATGAGACGTGATGGGATGCAGCGGGACGCAATGGGAGACGCTGAGATGCAATGGAACATGATGGGACACAATGGGATGTGGTTGGCACACGATGGGCTGCAGTGGGATGGTGCTGACAGAGCAGTGGGGAGGTGTCCCCAGGGCGCGGGCGCCCGGTGAGGATGGAGCTCAGCACTGTTTGAGCCTTCCTCTGCCCCCTCCCTGCAGTTGCACAGCTCCGTGGGCTAATTAGGCTAACCAACGATGACGGAACCTGTGATCTGAGGGAAAGTTTCGGCTATAATTATGTGGGGCATCAGGTGAAAGAGTCTCCTCTAGATGAATCCCGCACAGATTAAAAGTCGGAGCGCTTTTTCTCTCCCTTCCTGCTCGCCGGCCATCTTCTCAGCCGCAATCTTTGCTTCGTTTTGCAGCCGTTGGTTTGGAGCTCTCACCTCCGTGGGATCGATGCGGGCACCACAACGGAGCGGTTCGGTGGGACGGGCCTGGAGGGAGGGATGGTGCGCTTGGAAGGGCTGAGTCCAACACAAAACGCTTCCAGAGGACTTTGTCTCTGGGGGCTCCTGCTAAAAGCAGAGCTGCTACCATTTAAAACCCCATTCTTTGCAGCTGGATTTGAGCATCCATAAAAAATTCATCCGTGCTTTAAGAGATTTCTGCTTTTCTGTCCTCTCCATTGTTAGACAAATTGAAGTGTGCACTCTGAAGGAGTGTGGCAGTGAACTGAGAATTTATTTACTCATTCGATTCTAATATTGAGAGAATCTGCTCTCCCCGTTCAAAGGGTAGAGCAACAATGCGAGTGACATCGGGTCAGCGGCACTTCACAGCTACCTGTGAGATAGAATTGTTCTCCTGGCAGATAGGAAGTGACTGAAACCTCTTTTTCTCATCAATGTCTATTATGATTGATGGCTCTATGGTCACACTGAATATGCCCTTTTTAAATAATTCACAATGTCATCATCATAGTACTAGTTTATAACTAGCCTGTTATTTTTACCTTTGTTCGTTCACTAACGGGAGATTCGATAAATTAAGCGCTATGGATTTCGGTAGCATTAGGGCTGACTGAAACCTTCTTTTTCCTTTATGTTTTCTTCTTTCTTTCTTCTTTCTTTCTTTTATTTTTTTAAGATGAAGCCTTCTCACACGCTGTACCAAAGGTTTTTAAAAAGCCACAAGCATCAGGTATGATGATTCATTAAAAAACAGCTTACCAAATCAATATATTCTCTTGATGGCATTAATTAAAATATAAACAAAGTACCGAAATAAAGCAGCTGCCGTAACTTAGCTTGGATTGCAGTTCATCTATCATTCAGAGAGCAGCAAGGATGCATTTCAGACATCACAAATGCACGCTGTGGGTTCAGCACGAGAACTGGTTGTTAATTGATGCCGAATATTATTCTTGGAGTGCACTGGAAACAGTCCAAGTAGAAGGTGCTCAGTTTGGATAGCAGAATGATTTTAACAGTGGCTAATGGATAAAATATTTAATAGTGTACTTTGCAAATCAGGTTTTATTTGTTTTACTTGGAAATTGGGCTTAGTGAGTTCTATTAGAGGGTAGCTGAGCGTTTATCTTCTTAACTGTAGAAATGCTGCTGATAATTAGTGGATGTTAGGAATCACCAGATATGTTTCTTTGCCAGGTCTTTGTAATTAGAAGGCTTTATGCAACTCTCACGTTGCTTGAATTATTTTTTGTTTAACAGCTATAAATGTCTGCTTTGTTCCAAAGCCCTTCCTGTCCCTGGCCTTGGGGCTGTCCTGGAGCACCATGGATGTGCCCACACTGGAAGCAGGGCCCGAGCAGCCATGGGAGGACGTGCTGCTGGACAGACATGGGTGGCACCAGTGGTGCAAGTGCAAAGGATGAAGCTGCCTTGGGGAGAGGATGGGCTCAGCATGTGACAGTGACAGTGCAGACGTGGCTGAGCTCGAGATTCCCACACCTGGATATGGGAGCAAGAAACCTGAGCCTGTGTGGGTTGAAGAAGTCTGAAATTACATTCTTGGTGCTGTACGAGACCTTCTGATCCCTGGGATTTTTCACTGCTGTCATTAAGAACGTGAGTACCATCTGTGTCCTACAAGTATGTACCTGAGGTGGCTGCGCCTTGTAAACCGGAGCTGGGTGACTGTCAGCTCTTCAAATCTCAGGATATACGCCCGAAATCTTTCGTATTTTCTTAACTTTTTCTTCCCAGTAAGAAGCAGCTGCCTCCACAAAGACTGAGCTTTCGGAGATGCTCAAAGATGAGGCCTCACGGGAGCGGAGACGATGCTGTAGCCCTGCAACTCCCTTTAGGACCCCATGGTAGTAATTAATAAGAAGTCAAGTTCTCAACTAGCTGTGACAAATTGGAAAGCTGTGAATTTGGAGATAAGAGCGGAGGGTCACAGTTTATTTGTAACTGGGTTATCTAATCGTAATAAGCACTTACAGCAAAAAGCATCATAAAAGAAAATAGTACGGTACAAGAACCTGGGAGTAATTGGGTTTTCCCACACAAATAAGATCCACGTAGCAGAAGAATTTCCCTTTGAAGCAGCTGTTATAAATTTTGGGTCCACAGTTTCCATTAGCCCCTCATCATTACTGGTCCATTGCAAAATAGATAAAATGCATAAAGCATCGCCAACATTTGATATCGTAATCCTATTTGGTTTTATATTTACTCATGTTTCTCAATGTGGCCATAAGAATGGGCAAAGAGGGATAATACAACATTTAGTCTTCTTTTATGAAAATATTATAATGAGGTTTTTGGTTCTTTTTAATTTTTGATTTTTCATTATTTGGTGATTGGCTTAAAAATGTGTCTAATTTTGTGCACCATCAGCTTGGAGATTTAAGTGTAAAAAATGACAAATTCATTCACGTGGATCGTAGCCTTTAGAAGAATTTCTTCCTTCTGCTTGGAAGTGAGGGTGGGAATTAAGGAAAACAAAGTAACAGGGAAAATAATGGTTTATTTTCTGGGGCAGGAAACAGAAAGGTGAAGTGCTGACTCTGCAGCAGGTAACTGCAAACCTTCTGTATCAGCACTGCAAGATTGCTGGGGTTTTGGACAAAAGATTTGGACTTGATTTGATTTCTCTCCAGGCTTTGGGAGCTGGACTTTGAGAGCACATCTTCCCTAGCAGGTACACTGCTGCAGCAGCAAGCTGGGAAAATTAGCCTGAGTTTTCAGAAGCAACAGTATTATTTCTCTTCCCTTTTCCCTCATAGGCATCAGCTCCCTCCTGCATCAGTGCAAGAGGGCAAGAGAGCTTCTGATGCCGGCCTCAGGGGGGAATTGCTCTTCACATGGCACATCTCAGCCAGGTGGGTAACAAATCACAGGATCCCTATGTGGCATTTCGAGGCACAGGACTCCCAGATGTTGATGGGAGGGATGGGATCCATTGCTTTACGGGTGAAGCTAGCCAGCCCAATCCAGGGTTGCCTGGGGAAGGGAGGGAGGTTTGGTTTGGTGAGGCTGGAAAGAACAGAGGTTGCAGGCAATTGCTTCCAACTTGTGGCCCATGTTCATTCTCTAAGCCATCCCTACCAGTCCCCTGGACCTCCAGGGCTGTCTCACAGCCTTGCAATGACAACATCTGCACCATTAGTGCAACTCTTTTCTATTCTTTTTCCATCCACTCTTTAGCAAGGCCCAGACCACAGACAGTTCCAGGTTAGGCTGAGCTTTTCCTTGTTAGAAATACAGATTGAGGGCTGAATCCTTGTTTTGAGCACCGTCCTGGAGGGGACCATCAACATCTGCAAGAGAATGATCATAATTCTGCAAATCTACCTCGTGCATATGGGATAGACACATATATATGTGTACCACAGGTAGGGTACATACCCCATTCAAAATTAGTCAGCTCACCCTAAGGAGAGATTTATCCGTAATAAAGGGCTCTGGATAATGAAGTTTAAACAAACACCGTATTTCTAATAGATTTTTTGTTTGTTCTAGGCAGCAGCAAATCTTATGTCCCATCCGCTTGCAGTAGGGACACCTCCATCCCGAGGCACTGGGTGCCATGTGTGGCTCTGGCCATGCCAGTGGTGATGCACTGTGCCAATGGGGATGCTTGGTGCTTCTGGGGACATTCAGTGCTGCGAGGACACTCAGCACTCATTGGGGTTGCTTGGTGCTATTGGGAACGCTTGGTTTCAATGGAGACATCTGGTGCCACTGGGGAGATGTGGTGCTATTGGAGACATGTGGTGCTATTGGAGACATTTGGTGCCATTGGAGACATTTGGTGCCATTGGAGATGCTTGGTGCCATTGGAGATATTTGGTGCCACTGGAGACATTTGGTGCCATTGGAGATATTTGTTGCTGTTGAAGATGCTTGGTGCCATTGGGATGTCCGGTGCCCTGAGACAGGAATCACTAAACTCCCCCACCCATGAAAAAACCTCCTAGGTGGGGCTGCGGCGTCTGGATCAACGTCTTTAGTTTATGAAAATTATAATTATTTTGATTTTTGTTCCCAGACAGCTTGAAATGTTGCAAAACTCTGCAGGTGCTCTCTGTTATAACAAAACCCCGGAACAGATGGCACAAGGTACCAGGCCAGCTCAAGGGATTAAACGCAAGGCTTTTGAAATTTAAAATTAAAGCCGGGTGATCTTGGGAAAATGTGCCTGCCAAACAAGCGCTCTTAAAAAAAAAAAAAAAGTTCTCCAAGTTCTCCATGCAAGCTGATTTAAATTCAAATGAGTCAAAAATTGGGCACTTTAAAAGTGCTTAAGAGAGGATTAAAAAAAAAAAAAAAAAAAAAAAAAAGAAGCAGACGCATTGCTTGTTGCTGCAGCCCGACTGTTTGTGCCCGAAAGCAGGTTTGCTCTTCGCTCTGGCAGGTCTTTGGGTGAGCGCTCCCCGGATGTTTTCTCCTTTTCTCCCCTCTGCCCGCTGCTCGCTCACAGCAGGACCTGTCCCTGTCCCCAAAGGGTGACGCACACGTGGGCGCTGCCGCCCCAACCTCGGGGCAGAACTCAGGAATGCAGCAGGGAAGCGATGCGCCCGGTGCGCCGCAGTGCCGTCGTGCAGGCAGGTGATGCGGGATGCCCCTCGTGGTGCCCACGCTCCAGATGTCCTCTTTGTTTCAGCCGCATTGTTTCCCCTGCCCAGAGCAGTTCCAATTTCTCATTGGCACGGGACGCTGTTTTCTGCGGATTTTTGAAAATGGCTCTTAATCGCGAGCCTAGTGGGGGCATTGAGGCTCACAATGAAGAAAAAGCCCACGGGGTGAGAAAGCGGCAACCTCGGGGCTTTGATGGCCTTATTGGCCCGAGCCCGGACTCCAGCAAGCAGCGGCTACAGCTCCATTCGGCGCCGAAAGGGCTGGCGGGTCCTGTGACGCTGGCCGGTGTTTGCGAAAGCCTTTGTTAATGTGTTAGATAACCTATTAATCACAACTTCTATATTCATATGCAAAACGTGCCCGGAGGACAATTTAAGCGCTGATTGCGGTGCTTTCTCTGTTTGCGTTCCGCTCCCCCCACGTGAAGCTCCCGGCCGGGTTCGGTGCGGGTCTGAACGCGGTGTGATCGCGGCCCCGAAAGGGTGCTCTTATTTTCCTTAGTGATCCCCGTCTCGTCTTGTCATCCTAAAGGTTTGTAAGGACTTTAATTAGGTACGCCGGGTAGGGAGACGACAGGGAGCAGCCCTTTCCACGCCCAGACACTTGATGGAGGATGATCACTTTGGCAGGTACAGGCTGGCAAGATGAACCGGTGTAAATTAACTAGGAAAGGTTAAATTAGAGTAAAATGAGGATTGCAGACAAATCTCGGAAGCCGAGTTAATCCAAAGCAGGGCCGTAGGCTGGCTGTGCTGCTGCATCCTCCAGGTCGGGGCTGCAATGGGGCGGCCGTTCCACGTGGGGCAGCGGGGAAAACTGAAAACTGTGCCAACGTGGTAGCAAAGCATCAACGGCAATGAATCCGAATTATTATGCTCTATGCAGCGAGGCTTATTAGCTATGGATTGTTCTGGATTGCTTTTTAGAGCTGTAAGCAAACAGAGATTGATCCTACCTTTTTTGTGTTTTGTCAGGACAACTCTTTGTTTCGGTATTCAATTACGGGGTTCATTACGAGGAGGTACCTCTGGCTGTATTTCATCTTTCCTTTGCAGTGTGATTTTGCACACGAGGAAGGACCTCCTGCCCACCTGGGTGCCTGCAGCCCAGAGATGCCCTTTGCTGCATGCGGTTGGGGCGCATCGCTGCGTTTCCAGATGGAGACCTTCTGCACCCCCGGTGCAGCCAAAGGCATCACCTCGACGAGGGGTGTGGGAAAATGCTCTGAGGTCCCGCAGCACCATTTTATCGCAGCTATAATGGCTGGGAAAATGTTTGTAATTTGTTTGGCAGCCGTTAATCTACCCCTTTGTTCGAGTGCTTGGTATTGAAGTGTTTCTTCAAGGACTTCGCGGTGGCTCTAGATATTTTCTTCCATAATAAGGATTATATGGCACGTAATCCTGTGAAAAGATACAGTAATTAATTTGAAAATTGCTGAGGAGTCGATAAGTATTTAAAGCTTTAATGACATGCAGTCCTGTTATTTTTTTCTATTCTCTCAGCTGGGCACACTGTGTCCAAGCACACAGCATGGCAGCCCCCTGCCCCCAGCTGCCCCCAGCAGCACCAGGCACCGCACAGAGCGCAGGGAAGTCGCTCTTTAAAGCTCCGGAGAGATGCAGTGCATTTATCAGCTGTGAGTGGATATCATTGTGTTTATAACAGAGTGGAGGCACCATGCAATTTTGCTCTTGAAATTGGTTTATATAGATGACTGGTTGCTGTGAAGTGTGTGTCAGAGTTGCATGCAGCGGTTATGAAGTAGTACAATTGTCATCGCTTCTTACATGGTTGTTGAGAAGAGCTTGAGAGCCCGGCTCAGTCAGCTGTTGAATAGATAACCCAACACAGTTAACGTGGCATACATTGTAAAGAATTACATGCCTGCTACAATGAGCTCTGGGCCTTTGGTCTAGATAATAATCCTGGTGGGTGTACCACGTGTGCGGCTGTCTGATCGCTCAGATATGACTGACGAAACATAAAGAAAAATGTCAGTCGCCGAAAAGAAAAATGCTGCTGGAAGTTTGTTTAAGGTTCACGTTAACAGCAGAGCTTTTGGATTTAACCCCGACGCTCCCGCAGCCCCGGCTGTCGGCTCAATGCGTCGCTGTGGGTGGGCTCCGATTGGGCTGTGCTGGGCTCTGTTGGCTGCAATAAGGGCCCGGCCGTCCCTCCGTGCTTCGTGCTGAGTGTGGTCCCCTTGTCACTTCCCATTTGTGACACGTGAGCCTAACGCCACTAAAAAGGGTGAATGTTCGCGACTTCTTAAGTGCCGTGGCAGAACTCATTTCCCTGAATTGAAGCAAGCCAGAATAATCAAGCTGGCAACGCGGACTGGACTGCAGAAGTGGTAATTAATACTGCTAGCAAATGAGAAAAAAAAAAAAAATAATAAGAGAGAGGGATTTGCTGTGCAAAAATCACAGCGCTTCTGTGCACCGGGAGGCGGCTCTGCCAGCGCACCGGCTGTGGGCTGGTGATTCATCCTCAGGTGCTTTCACTGCATGGAAGGGATTGTTGGAGAGTTGCTTTCATTTGTCTGAGCGGCTGGAGCATGAGGTTGGCCAGGGAAGTGTTGTCCCATCAAAAATCCCAGCTTGGCAAGCTTGTTCTTGATGAAATAGAATCAGAGGCTCATAGGACGGCGTGTGTTGGAAGGACCTCCCAGCCAGGCAGGTTGTGGGCATCCCACTCAGGTTGTGTCCACAGAGCAGCAGCAGTGCCTGTGCCATGGCAACCATTTGGAGATGGGAAGCTCCTGCCCCAATCCAACCCCCCACGCTGCTTTGAGTCCTTTTTTCTTCTTGCACAGCACTCATGGCACCAGTAATACCTCCATGACACAGCAGGACACTCAGTGCTGGGTTTGGGCATTTGCATTTTGATTTGAAAATTGGAGCTGAGCAGCAATCTGAAAAAAATCTATCAAAGACAGTAAATAAGAATTTGATAAAGCTGTGTGTTGCAAGCCCCTACAGACATAGCCAAGGAGAAGCCACATCCTGAACAGCCCCAGGATGGCTGTGTGATTCTGCAAGTGATGTGTTTCAACCAGGGTTTGCTATTGAGAGGAAGCAAAGGCAGTGCATGCCTTTCTCTTTGGGCACATCTCTGAGCAACCTGCTTTAACATGCGGGGTTCTGCCTCTTTTCGCTCTGCTTTGGGGTCTGTGGGTGCAGGGCTGCTGTCCCAGGAGCTGCTGGGAGCTTGGGACTGTTGTCATTTTCACGTCAGTAAGTCTGAGTGAAGTTCCTCCCTTTGCAGGGCACGCACAGTGCTGCTTTCCAGACACCTGTCCCGTGTTAACCCTCATCTGAACGCTCTCCTGTTGCACAGATGTTGCCAGGAGCACAACCACGACCCACAGCGATCCGATATTGATGTTGCTGGGATGTGGCCAGCCGTAATTTGGCCACTTGCATTGTTCCTCTCTTCCTTTCACCCCTCAACACTTTTTATTTTCTCTTTACAGAAGGCACCTTTTGGGAATTGCCTCTGAAAATGCCTAATAACAGAGCTGCCAATCCGCTCTTATTTTGGGGAGGGGGGGTAAAAGCTGAAGCAGTCTGAGATTGCACACTTATTTGGTACAGGGAAGGGTTCAGAACTCATCCCACGAGGTAAAAAAATCACAGGGAAAAAAGGAATTCCAAACAGCATCTATGTTACATTCAGTCCTATGGCAAAAGAAAGACTGAAAGGAATTAGTGATGCCAAGTAATAGGAAGAAAGCAACAGAATGCGCCATTTTGCAGCAGAGGAATACACGTTCACAAAGGTGAGGGAGTTTTTCCCTGACACGTGATGGAAACCCATTCTTTACACAGCCAAACTGGGCCTTCCTCGTTGAGATTCTCGGAGTTGCCCTCTGGAGGCACCTGTCTGCTCCTCTGAATAGTTTAACTGAAATCAATAGCAGTGGGAGGCAGCTGCGGGGCCGGCCGACAAGCGCGTGCCCTGCCTGGTAGTTCTTAGCAGTGTAACCATGTCCTCATTACTACAGTTATGCTGAAGGATCCCATGTTTACATACACATGACATGTGTGTCTGCATCTCAATGTGAAATCCCTTCTGATGGCTCCCATGCAAATGCAGACTCCAGCGATGCAATGCATGCAGCAGCTTCTCTGTTTCTAGAGCTGCGTTTTACTTACGCTGCTCAGATTTTGACCTGCATTGAAAACCTGCCTCAAACCCATTAAAACAGATGAGAAAACACCACTTCAGATAAAACCCTTCCACTGCTCGCTGATTTTCTCCAAAATGTGCAAAATGAACGAACTTGAATGCCCATTGTGGCTCTGAGACCTGCGAGAGCATCAAGGGTTTGTTCCGTTCTGGTTTTTTTCCCACTGCAGTGCGTTTGGGGCTGTGTTATTCCTGGCCAGTAGCTTTCCTTTAATAACTGTAACCAGCTCTGTTTGCTTCCTTTGGCCATAAATCCCCACAGTGATTACATTCCTTTGCTAATGGAAATAAAAGGTGAGAGAACTAAAAATAATAATAAAAATACTTCAGATCTCTACACTTGAATTCAATTAATGCCTCCATCTTAGCTAGCAAACACTTGAGAGAGACACAATAAGAGGAAATATAGATATAAGTGCCTAAACAAAGTGGTCAACAGCTGCACAGCTGTATAAATCACCACCTCCTCATCACCTGTGTTGCCCTCCATTATTTCAGCTCTTACAGCCCTGCAGGTCACCCCGGGCACTGCCTGCCAGTGTGGGCTGCACAGCTCTGGGTTGGCAAAAGGAGCTGCTGCAAATTCACCAGTTTTGAAGCGTGAATACCTGGGAATGAGTTAGGGGTCATAGAATCATGGGGTGGTTTGGGTTGGAAGGACCTTTGAGATCATCTCGTTCCAACCCCCTGCTACAGGCAGGGACACCTCCTTCCAGACCAGGCTGCTCACAGCCCCATCCAGCCTGGCCTTGAGTGCTTCCAGGGAGGGAGGGAGTCTCTATCCACTCACTGGAACATTCCCGAACAGAGGTGAGCACAAACTGAGCGTTTCACCTTAGGAAACCCCTCCGCGTCCCAGCAGAGGAGGAGCGGAGCCCGCAGTCCTGCACACCTCATGTTGGGCCATAGAAATGCATGCCTCCGTTTGTCACTTTCCAGATTTCTAGGAAACACTTCAGCAAAAATACAGCTGCTTTATTAGTGCCAATAATTCCCCAAACATTCTTTGTTAAGAGTCATTTTAGTGCTGAGCGCATGCTTAATTTCCATGAGACGAACGCGTGTTTGCAGATGGCAAGAAAAATGCCCAAACATCACCAAAATATTTCTTACTGCTCCCAACAACGATTATTTTCGCTATGATCATTGTACAGTAGGGTACCTTCTCCTGGAAAGACCGGTGAGGCTGAAATATTTCCCTCTTGTAGAACAAAAATAATCAATCCCTTCTAACATTGGTTTTGTGGTGTTGGTTTTTCTCATCCGTTCCATTCCCAACTCCTGCATCGTTGATTTAAGTAATCTGAATGTGTAAAAACATTTTGAAAAATTAAGATGCTTCCACACTTGTACCCATTCATTACTACTGAGGTGTTAAAATAATTTATTCCATTATATTAACGACTGTTTGATGCATCAAAAGATAATTTGCCATGTAATTTTGTTAAACCTGAAACTGTGGCGTATTTTCTTGATAATACCATTAATATATCAAGAGTAAATAAAATGTTTAGTGGTAGGCACATTAATTATCGCCTTCATCTACCGGTGCTTAAAACCAAGAAATAATTAAATGTGCTTTAATAAGATATGGTTCTGGGGAAGCCGGATCGTTTATGAATTGCTGGAGGTGCGTGCAGCTGCCTTTCCCCTGAGAGGAGGAATTTATGCCGAACACCCCGCTGATTGTTCAGGAGGTAAGGAACCAATAGCTGCATGTACAGAGGTTTAATTTAAAGTGTGTTTCTCACTAGGCTGCTCACAACACTTAATTAAACTCTGCTGTTTTGGCAATGACAAATGCTGTAGTGCAAAAGGAACCAGAGTAGCGGTGACTGAGAAGCTCTCGTAATTTCTTTCATGCGCGCTGGCAGCCAGATCCAGGGCAGACAGAAAGGAAGACAAAAAGAAGATTTATTGAAGGTGTTTGGAGGAAGTTGCCACTTCCACATGGCTGCCCCAAGTCCTCGAGGCGTGACTGGGCCCCTGCATGGGAACACGGTGCTGTGCCACCAATCTGCAGCATTCCTTCCCATCGCAGGATGCTCATCGCACTGGGCTCTGTGTTACGGAACTCAGGACAAGGGGAGGCTGACAAACGCCCAGTTATTGCCTGCCTTGCCCCATCAGGCTCCCATTGGCACAGGCTGGTCCCATGCTGGGCGTGTAGCGCTATGTAGGTGGTTACAAGCAGTACATCTGGTCCCAGTTTTGGACAGATTGTCATCCTCTATTCAGATAGGGAGTTTCTTCCGTGCCAATGCAAAAAATCTATTTTTATTTTCACATTTCAGCCACGAAACAACAGCCTGGGAGGTGAGGAAACACTCTTTCAAATGCATTTTTAGCTTGAGCTCCTTTCTTTCAGGTACGTGGGGATATAATTGGTATTGCACAATGAGTTACTTTTGTCTCTGCTTTTATTTCCCTGCTCCCCTGGACACCCATCCACACGCTCTCTGAAGGCTGATGCACAACAGCAGGAATGCACAGTCTCATTTAGTGCGTGCATTAATAAAAAAGCAGGGGGAAAGCTATCACTGATAATTACCAGATATTTTTGCCTCTTTCTGTCCCCGTCTCTCCGGTCGTAATGCAGAGCGTTGTGAGCACGTGCACTTTGTGAACCCGGTTGTCCATTTAACTCTGAGTTCAACATGAAGGTGCTTTGCACGAAGGTTTTCACTGTGCTGCAACAGGAAATTAGAGAGAATCCTAAGTAGGTCTTAAACTTCCTCTATGGAGGTAAACGTTTGAAACAAACAAGCAAACAACAGCAAACAAGAGAAGCTCTGGAGCAGATCCTTGTGCCCGTGAGTGCTGTGCAGTGCTGCCCAGTGCCTGGTGGCTCCCAGTCCCCATCAATGCCAGGGGAGCTCCTGCTGTGATGCCCAGAAATGGGAGATGGTTCCACAGTCGAGTCGTGGAAACTTGTTGGGTATGGTGGTTGTATCTTGTTGATATGGTGGTTGTATCTATGAAAATATCACACCATTTGAAGCCGCCTTCTTTTTTTTTTTTCTTTTTTTTTTTTTTTCCTTTTTTTCCCTTTGAAGGGCGTTTTGATGAATTCCAGTGTAAAGCATTTTGTTAATTAAATTGATTTCTTTTCAGAGAAGACTTAAGTAAAAGCCCGTGTGAGTCCCCAGGGCTGAGGCTTCCCTTTGATCTGAGCTCTTCCCGCGCTCCCCCAGCCCCCCCTTCCCCCTGTCCCCATACAGGGCTCTCTGCAGCTCCCTGCCCCCCAGCACTGCCCAGACCCCAACCCTTCCAGGCTCCGGAGCACTCAGGTGTTAAGGCAAAACTTTCTGTAATACTATTTACTGCAGACAGAGCAATTCAGCCAGGGCCTATTTCCTACCCCCTTCCCCCTCACCCCCCCATTTATTTAAAAGCCCGACAATAAAACCAGCCCATTCTGAACGGTAGATAAAATGCAGAGAAATTGATGAATGCCTTTTGGTGAGTATAGATGAGTTTCCTTGAGGTTTTATACATTATTGACACCGTCAGTGATTTCTGTGATTGTGGCTGCAGCTGGGATGTTATTACGACCGTGTTGCTGTACTTCTGTCGGGAGCTATTGGGGAGGCACAGCTGGAAGCGTTGGTGGCATTTCATGTTCATGACCTGCAGTAATTGCAGCATTTTATAATGGGAGCCAACAAATCTGCAGCAAGGAATTAAGCGGCCGCAGCTCCTTCCCAGCACCCAGCAGTGTCAGGACTGGGCCGTGCTGCTGGCTGATCCAGGGCTGTGTTTTATTCCCATACCTCACATAGCGTTTTTGCCAGCTCACAGCACTCACTAAGCAAGTAACTATACAGCTACGAGCATAGTTGTATATGCACTTTGCTCATCAGTTCTTAATCCTGACCCTTTCCTTTGCACTCTGCTCGTAACCAGAAACAGAAAACCTGGCTGGATGGTTTTGCAGAACATTTCCAGAGCCTTCAGGGCACTGGTCTGTGCCTGCACCTCTGGAGCATTGTGGTTCTGCTTGGAAGCAGGTGGGAAGTATGGGCAGCTTGCACTCTACCATGTTGAGAAGTCCAATGGAACCGCAGCATTTACCAGCAAAAATAGACACAGGAGCTAGACGGTTTGTTGCATAGAAGTGATGCTGCCTAAAAACCACTGCAATGTACTTGGTGCTTATGGAAGGGCTCCTGCGTGGTGGCTGGGATGAACTGTATTTGGCTGGAGAGTAACAGAATTTGGGTGTTCTCAACAGGGAATCAACAAAACATCTCTGTCTGTCCTGAGGACGTGGCTCTCCATCAGTTGGTGTTGGATGCTCAAATGGCATCAGATGCACTTGCAGGGACCATAAGCACGGCCAGCTGCACTTCCCAGCAAGCCCACAGTGTTGTTGCACCTGTATTTCTTTTGCATTTAAGCGAGGTTTCCAGCCCAGCAGCCTGCCTGGGGCTGGGTCCTACCACACCAGCCCTGATCCCAGTGTACAAAACTACTCCGCCGTGGCTGAAGCTGTGGATTCAGTCTGCGTACTGGCTTTGTATACATACATACTTTGCTTCTGAATCTAAATGTTTGCTCTGAATCTTTTCCCACTTTTCTCCCCTTCTTTCATTTTATCTCCCTTCCATTGACTAGTTACAGTCTCAAGATGTTTGCCAAATATTCTGCAGTACAGCACAAAATCCATGTTGAGAGATACCAAATTCCTGTTAGCTGTTAAGGTTGGAAGAGGTGTGTTAGGTAGCCCATCACATAAAGCTTGATAAAAATCCCTGAGTAAATGCCACAGGAACCCTCCAGGAATAGAGCCTTTAATCTTTAGATCGTCTAAAAGGAGCCTGGTGACATGACTGGGCTTATTGCAGAAAGCTAATTTCAGTGACTCTTGTGATATTGTGAAGATCCTCCAGTCCTTCGCTCCATCCCGCTCTGGGAAGCAGAAATGGGCTCTTGCTCATGACATGCTGGTTTTGTTGTTGTGTTGGTTTGGCTTTTGTTTTTTTCCAGTGTTAGAATAAATTACCAAAAAACTCAACCAGCATACAGAGATAATTAAGGATGTCTTGCCTTTCCAAGTGCCGGACCCAGCTGCTTTGCCTTTCTCTGGGACACAGGGCAGTTTGGGCAGTGCTTGGGGCACTTAGGAAGTGCCATCTCATCGTTGTCTGCTGGAAAATGGGGGCACCATCCTGCTGTGCAATTACAAAAGCACAGCTCCATGGAACAGGGGCAGCCTGCTTCCAGGAAAGCACTGTCCTGGGAACAAAACACAGCGGATGAAAGTAGAAGCTGTGATGTGTAAGTTTATGTAACACGTTAAATATTGACAAATATTGGTATCTGAAAACTCCAAGTGATGCTTTGAAGAGAAAATAAGCTGCAAAGACTTTACAAAGTAACTTCACTCTTGTTGTAAGTTGATGGCACCCACACACCTGCCTTGTGTTGACCGAGCACATCTTTTCTCAGCATACGTCTCAATGAGTAGCAAAACATGGCACATCATTTATCATTGCTCTCCTTGAAATCCTGCTTCATCTGTGGGCAGAGTGTAGATGAACTTCTCTACGGTGCTGCAAATCCTGGAGGGTTTGCACAGGAGGGGTGCATTGCCCTGCACTGATGCAACAAGGGATGCACCGAGGGGCTGAACAGACATCTGGGGGTCTGCATGCAGGCTGTGGACTTGGGATCAAATACTCCCTGCTGTCACTTGGCCTCCATACAGCCTGCTCTATTCTGCTGCTTTCTTTGACAGGTAAATGAAATTAAAGAGTAAAACTTCAGGAGGTTTAAACATTTCAGTAGCTAAAATACCTGCTGTGGCATAACACGACTTAAAACCTGTCTGTGCAGCCTGTGTAAGCCACCAGCATTCCAGCTGTACTGGGGTGGTGCACTGGTGGCCTTAGTGGTCAGCATCTCAGCTAAGAGAGGCACATGAAGGTGTTGCTGTCCTAGAGTCATAGGACCACAGAGTGGTTGGGACCTTAAAGCCCATCCAGTTCCAACCCCCTGCCACAAGCAGGGCTGACCCATCCTGGGCTCTGTCCTCTCCCCTTCTCCTGATGTGCGGTGGCCCCTGTGCTCCATCCACTTTGTTTTATTCATTTTCACACTTTAAAATCACACATATCCCAGCTGCCTGAGGCTGGCTATTAGCGTATTAAGGCTATTGCTGTCATTTTTGCATTTCACCCCACGCAGGTGACAAAAGGGAAAAGCTAGGAGCTCTAGCAGAAGCACAGCAAGCCAGCTGTTTAACAATAAATACCAATTAGGTGGGCAAAGCCTTTATTTTCTGCATAATAAGGCATCGAGTTTGGTGTTCACTAAAGCCAGCAGCTACCTGGTGCTGTGCATGGCACTGCCCACTGTGGGCTGCAGCCATGCCCCAGGATGCAGAAAGGTGTGTGGGTGTCCTCTGCACCCCTCAGCTGCTCCTTCATGAAGGTCCCCTCAGAGGTGCACGATGTGAAGCCAAAAAGCGAGCCCTGGGTTGGAGGAGCTCCTCAGCCCAAAGCACAGCCCTGCAGGCACGGAGCTTGGGTGCTCAGACAATGCTCATCTTGGGTTAATTGTTTTCTATGCAGGACTGATTAGTTCAAGCTGAGCGCTGCGGTGACACACCTGTATTGCTTCTACAGGCAGGGGCGGTGTGCCTGGACGGAGGTCAGCTGTAATTCTTTTTTGTGCTTCAGATTCAATCAAAGTTCATGTCTGGGGTTGCTCTGAGCCCAGAATAAAATTCAGGCCAGTTCTTACTTCATGTCACTTGGTTCTTATCTCCCTAATCTCAAACTTCAATGTTTGCCCAGCAGAAGCAGCAGCGATTCCGAGAGGACTGGTGCTTCTGTGGGAGATGGGGGGAATTTTCCTTTTAATTTTGGCTGCAGTAGGAGAAAGCAGTGTAACATTAATCTCTTATCAAGACATAACGAAGGCACGTATATGTGCTGAGTGGATGTTTTGTGCAAAAATTGTTTAGCAGGGGGTGGACTGATATAGCAGAATTGTGCTTCTGCTGCAGTGACCTGCAGCGGGTGCTGGGTGACTTCCTTCATGCAGTCTTTCTTCCCAAAGTATTTCCCCTGTCAAGCAATGATAAAGCAAATGTCGCAATGATGTAATTTGCTATTTTATTTTTTTAATGTGTTTTGAATATTCAGATACAAGTGGTGGCAATGGCTGATGGAAAGTGCGTGGTGGGTAAGTGTGGCTGTGTGCTGCAGAGTGCCAGGACCCCACGGCACAGGGGTGGGCTGAAGGGACCATCTCTTCTTTGGACAAACTGTGTGAGTTGGCATTGCTTTTCTGTAATAGAAGAAAATAACAGTTCTTGTGTCATTACATCTTTACATCTTTTTTAGAAGTTTTCTGGCGTGAACTTTCCAAGAGATATCCTACTTTCTAATGACAAAGCATACTTTAGAAATATTTCTTGCAATGCTCATGGAAGAGATGGACCATGGTTCCACATCTGGTATCCAGTTTACACTAAAAGTAAATACAGAAATATTTCCATTTGGGTAAAACTAAAACCATTTGATCCATAGCAATATAGCACCGCTCTGAAAAATTTAAATAATAATAAATGCTGCTTGCTGAGCAACGTTCTGAAGGTGCTGCCAGTGTTCTCCTAGCAGTTAATAAAGTAGTCACAAATGATTCTGCCCACTTTTGTCCCAAAGAGGATCATATTTAATGCTCCATTTAATTTGCTCAAATGTCAGGGAACATCAAAAGGGGAAATTTATTGTATTAGTCACTGAAAGAGATATAGTAGGAGCATCATGCTATCTAAAGATGATTAATAAAAATAGCTATTGATTTTGCAAAGTCAATAACTCCAGCTGTTCAAGTGCTGGCGTGGGGCAGTGGCAGGGACTGGCTGAGTTGCTGGGCACCGTGCATCCACCCATGGGCTCTCAGCTCTGCACTTCTCTCCACCTGCAGTGCATTACATTTCAGCTGCAGTCACGTTGCTCTGCTTGGTGCAAGGACCCACCTGGTGCTGTCACCGACCTGCTGCAAAGCTGCAGGCTGGGCTGGCTGAGTGCAGCGCCAGAGAAGGGAGGCCGTAGGAAAGAAGGAAAGGGATGCTTCAAAAACCAGACCCTACAAACGCTTCTTTTTCTTGGCTTTGTGCTTCCAGCACTGTGCACAGAAACGTTCCTGAGACTTTCAGGCCTCATTTTGGGGCAGCAGATATTGAGAGAGCAAAATGGTCCCTTCCCTCCCACTGTAAAGGATGAACTGTTGTGAATCATAGCTTCCACCATTTGAGTAGCTGCTACAGGGCAGAGCAGCAGGAGCCCCAGAACACAACTTCTTACAGGTGGCCAAGGCAGGCTGCTGCACTCTTCTCCCAGTGCCATAAGCCTCAGGCTCTTTCTAATGCTTCTTAAGAGACCTAAAATAAGTCAGTATTTGGCAATGGAAAGTTTTTTGGGTTTTTTTTTCCCCCCAAAAAAAGGTAAACTCAGGCTGATCTTAACACTTCCTTTTCTGTTTATTTTCTCAGCAAGGCCAGATGTCATGGTGCTAATTTCTCTTAGGTTAACGATGGGGAAAAATGAGGATGCTAGCTTGAGTTTTAAAAATATTACTACGACTGTATTATTTCTACATTTCCCTTCTGAGTGCTCAAGAAGTTGAGCTTCCTTTGCAACAACATTCATTGTGGATTTGTAGATAGCACAGTTCCCCGCACCTTTTGGTAGGGAAAAAGCCATCTGTAATTAAATGCTAAAACCCCCCTGGGTTGCTGTGACCGGGGCTTTAATTACAACTGGGTGAGCCATCTGAACCTACAAACAGGTGGGCTGAGTTACCCGTCACCTGAAGCATTTCCCTGGAGGTGGTCCTCCAGCAGCCCTTTGGCTAGGAGCAGTAGTAGTTGTGTTCTGCCCGGGAGGAGGTGCGTGCATTGTCCTGCCTTGCCCAGAAGGTAAGATGGAACTGCTTTCTCTATGCTTCTTTGATTTCTGATGGGAATTTTCCTGTGTTTTTCCAAAAAGCACTGTTGTTCTTGAGCCCTCTCCAGGCCTTACATCTGTCTGTAAGAAGCAGGCAAGATGCTCTATGCCTGTACTTTGCCTTTCCAGGCTGCTGGAGCTGTACTGTGTTGCTTTACTGATATGGCTCATGCTTTTCCAGGTTGAGGTGGTGTTGTTTTCTGTGCCTTCAGGTTTTTAAAGGTTTTCTTCTTGAGAATCTCACTTAGGATCAGATGTTGCTAGTGCTCGCTAGTGTAGTGAGTTTGGTATTAATCTGTGCAGTGAAACCCTATTGAACCATGGATCGTCTTGGCTTGAAAGGGGTCCTGAAGCCCATCCATAAAGCCACGGGCAGGGTTGCCATGCAGTTGAGCAGGCTGCCTTTCTGAGAATTTGAGTGTGCCCCATCTGCTAAGGACTGAGGATGAGGGCTGAGCTGAGGGCTGTTGGGCTGCCCTGGAGCATCCGTACGCATGGGAAGCAGGCGGGGGGCGGCACTGGGGTGCCCCGCTGAGATGAGGATGGCAGCAGGGTGGAGATGGTGGCCATTACAGCAGAGAGGTGGTAATGTCCTGCACCCGCATTAGTCGCGGTGGGTGCAGGAGCGCGGCAGCCTCTGAGGCAGGCACCCGAGGAGACCTCATCCGGTGGGAATGGAGACATTAGTGAACGCGTTCCTTTGTGAGAGTGTTCTTATCTCAGACCTTGCATATGTACCGTGGGCTTCTGCGGTGCCTGTGATAAGTAGTGCTCCTTGTTTCATTGAATGGCGGAGTAAATAGTCACATAAAACCCATATAATTTGCTGGCTTGTAAGTTAAAGCCCCAGGCAGTCTTATCACTTCTTTTGTCATGTCCCTTACACTTCTAGGGCAATTCTGTGTCAAATTGCTCTACATTCTGCACCCTGACCCAGGGAGAGTGGAAACCTGCACAAAACTTCCCATCTTCTCTCCTTTCTTCTTCCCTTCCCATTTTGTGCCTTATGAAGCGAACTATTCTTCCCATTCCTGAGAGCTCAATGTCTGCACAGCAGTGCTGTGAGCACATCATTTCACCGGGGCTCATCTGTGCCATCCAAGTACAAAGGAAAAACATCAGTGTTTGGCTAACTTTAAAAGTGAAGGTATTAATTATTGAGCAGGAGAGACCTTACCTTAATGCCGACGCTCGGGCAGTGCCATATTTATCTTGAAGCATCTCAGAGCAAAGGACCCGAGAGGAAGACGGTTACCTTTGCAACCATATTTATCATGTAAATAGCTCAGAAAAGGATACTGCCAGTTACGTCTTTAAAATACAAAAATGCATGCATTTCACTATTTTGTAAATGCCAGAGAGATGCAGCATCCGTTAGAGTTAACGGTGCGGCACTTTTGTGTTCAGTAGCATGAATCATTAATCATGAGGCAGGCCATATTCTTGTACTGCTTCTGCTTTCATTACTTGGCCTAATTAAACAGTTCTCTGAACTGGAATCTCAGATTCCTCTGTTACAGATTATCATTAATTATGGTGAAAGTGCTCAGAGATGTTGGACTCAATTATATTCTGCTCAACTCTGGCACTGTGTGATTCATTGCACAGCCTGCTCTGCAGATGTACTCTTTTCTTATCTTGCACTCCCACTTTTGTAAATTGGGCTCTGCCAGCCAACAAACTAAGAGTTATGTGCTGCGTTTTCATTAAAAACGTGTTGGAGAAGCACACACCAATTAAGGGTTCTGCATCCTGCCCTATTTGCAAGGAGCCGAGCGCCAGGTTTGGGAGGCAGAGCAGAGTGGAGCAGCTCATGCTATTGGCAGTGCACCCTTCTGGCTGCAGGATGGGCCCTGTGCCCACTGCCCCAACCTGGAGCCACCAGGGCTGTGCGCACTGAGGCTTCTCCAGGGCAGCACTGGTGATCTCAGTGCTGTTGGCAGTCTGGCGCAGAGAAAGTGTTGTTGAGACTCATCCAAAGAGTATTGATGGTACAGACCAGCAGTGTAGTGTATAGCTAGCCTTTGCATGTCTCACTTCCACCGGGTAGATGGTGGCCATCCAATAGATGGACAGGTGAAATAAGCCTATGGTTTTGATTATTGGTGATGAATGTTGGCAATGACGAGCATCAATACTTAAAAAATAGGGTCTAAAATGCATCGCTGTTGCAAAGAATGCTTATTTTTCTATTTATTTTTACTTACATGAGTCAGTCTCCTGGAAGTCTCTCTTTACAGAGAGGGTGGTGAGATGCTGGATCAGGCTGCCCAGAGAGGCTGTGGATGCCCCATCCCTGGAGGTGTTCAAGGCCAGGTTGGATGGGGCCCTGGGCAGCCTGGTCTAGCATTAAATGGGGAGATTGGTGGCCCTGCATGTATGGGGGGGTTGGAAATTCATGGTCCTTGAGGTCCCTTCCAACCCTGGCCATTTTGTGATTCTGTGAAGTCAAGAGTTGCAGCAGCCAACTGTGCTCCATGGGTATCTGCAGAGCAGTGTTGCCATCAGTGAAGTCCCGTTGCATTGTGCAGTAATGTGTTAGTTAGTAATGTGTGGAAGTGATGCAGCTTGACTCCTGGATGCGGGATGGGAGCAGCTGTGTGTGCTCCTCCCTGCAGGTGCCCCCGGGGGGCTTTGGGGATGGGATCTGCCCTGATTTGCTCAGGGCTGCAGTGCCTGCAATGCTCTGGTGTGCAGCACTTTGGGTGCAGCATGGAAAAGCCACCCCTCGTGCTTCCTTCCACAGCTCCTGCACTAACACCCAGTGCTCTGTCCTAGAGCTCAGCTGTTCATGAGGTAAAATAGATTGCCAGCAAAATTGCTTATCCTGCTCATACATTGCCGACACGTGGGTGAGTATGGATTGCAGGTTAACATGGCTCACTTGAGAGAGCCTCGGCTGGGAGAACTTCAACACTCAGCATGCAGAGAATTGATATTCATCATCAGCTTTACACCGAGGTGTGTTTGCACTGATACGTGATTAGCTAAATTCACCTGTCATAAAGGGGCTCGTTTCTCGGTGCCCAAACGCACCCTGAGCGTTACATGCAGGTAGGTTGAGGCAGAGTTA